>NC_051071.1:12644569-12944569 GCF_004664715.2 Peromyscus leucopus | reverse complement strand
ACCCTAACTTGCTAAGCATGTAACTTTTAGCAGGTTCTTCAACCTCTCTGTGCATCAGTATTTTTTTAGAGTATTTTTTTAGAATGTCTGATTCACAGTTTCTTGCAATGAGAAATGAGAAGTGTGTATAAAGCATTCCACACCGCACTTGGTACAGTGTAAGTACCCAGTAGACTTGTAAGAGTGATAGATTTGAGACTTCTTCGTCTTATTGGGATATTTAATATCTAGTAAAAGTTTACTCTGACAGCCAGGAATGGTGGCCTATGCCTGTAATTTCAGCATGCAGGAAGATGAGAACAGAGAATTGACATGAGTCCAACAGCAGACCAAGATACAGACCAACAAACTGTTTCAAAAACCTGAAAGCAACAACAACAGAAGAGAAACTGCTCTCACTGTTGCTACTCTGAGACCTCCCAAAGCCAATTCCAAACGCCTTCAAATTCAAGGAATTTTTAGTTTCTTTTTCTGATATTACCTTTCAGAATCAAGAAAATGTATTAACTGACTTGCAAACAAAATCCATATTTTACAAGAGATTTTAGTACTTTCCTTCACTACATCTTTTATATGAATGTTGACACAATTTAAGATGTAAGCTTGTACAATTATATTGTAACACGCTTCTCGATAACTTATCTAAAGAAGTAGCATTTTCTCCAGCCGAGTCAATTCTACCACTCACCACTAAGGGGAGCCGTAACTCAGGAAAAGATTTATACAGCCTTGCTACATTTTCCCACCATCTTACAAAACTTATTTTATCAGCTTTTTTATTAAAATACATTTTAATTAATTGATAAGAATACTCCAATCCTTTTTGGAGACCTCTAAAGTGTAAGACTCATTAACATACTATATATTTATGTTTAACATCTGTTTCTTTTGATCACACCATGTTTCACTGTTTTATTTTTTCCCTCCGCTTGAGAGGAATGAATGGTTGAGAAAGATATCTTCTACCTGATTTATAGGCCACTTTAGTTCCAGGCCTGGACAGTGCAATGCACTACATGCTGCATGAATACTTACTACTCGACAAATGGATGAATCCTGGTTCATGTGTTAATTTCAATGTTTAAAAAAAAAAATCTCATTAGAGAATATTAAGCAAATGTATTGCCTTTAGTCTAAAAGAAAATGTCTAAGATCAGGCATTTAATCTCCTAGTTGGTTGTGCAGACAGAGCCCATGAGACCGGCTTGGTTAATACATGTTTACAGTAGAATCCCTCTAAAATGATCTGGAAGAGAGAGCTGGACAATTAAAAGGAAGAAATACTGGTAATGAAAAACTGTGTTCAATACCTATTAATGGATTTCATTCATGGTTTATATGGTTTCTTTCGTTTTGTTAATTTTTTGTTTCTAAACATAACCAACACCCACAATGTAACATTAGTGATTTTTAACTTATTTTAAATTAAACAAAGACAACAGAGCTGTATTATGAATCCAAAATCCTTCTCAATTTAAATTTTTTTCTCAATCTCTTATGGGCGTATGTAGCATTTGACTCCAAATCTGACTGTCATTTTTAACTCACTTTTTTTTTTCAAGACAAAGTTTCTCTGTGTAGCCCTGGCTGTCCTGGGACTGGCTCTGTAGACCAGGCCTGGTCTCTATCTGCCTCTGTCTCCTGATTAAAGCCTTACGCACCACCGCTACCAGGCTTTAACTCACTTTTATAAATTCTTGCTAAAGTATAATGTCATCCATCTCACACTACTTCACTGTCTATGAAGTGCCTAATTATATAATTACACTAACAGACCAACAGCATCTACGGCCTCAGAGAGGTTCAAGCCCACTTACGAACCTTAGAGAGGTTCAAAAACTCATTTACAAAAGCAGAATTGGGTAGCAGTGTGTCAGAAACCAGCCTACCAATCACACTGGCACAGGCACACTTCAAAAACAGTGGTTTTACCCGGGTAATGGTGGCACGCGCCTTTAATCCCAACACTAGGGAGGGAGAGGTCAACATAAGAGTTCAAGGCCAGCCTGATCTACAGAGAGAGTTCCAGGACAGCCAGGGCTGTTACACAGAGAAACCCTGTTTTGGAAACGAAACCAAACATTTGTTTCAAAAAGACGCTGGAAAATAAGATGACCCACATAAATGAAGTAGCCATTGCCCAAAAGAGGTCACCTGTGACAGTGTGGTGTTCCTATCTTACTGCCATTTCCTTCAATAGGGCTACAGGATGCCACTAATGTAATTCTTCTCTTAAGATGGAACTTCAGTAGGACCTGAATGGTTCACTGGCTTAGCTATAATCATTGCTCCGCTGACTCCTTCAATAGTGATGCATTGGGAAGCTATTTTGCCACAATAAAATAATGGCATAGTGGTTACAGAGGTCAGCAGGATAAAGGGTTTCCTGTGTTAGAATTACTTAACCAACTAGCATCCCTGTTAGTGCTTCATAAAGTGGATGTGGACTTTCCAGAGCCTGTGAAAAGAGTTAACACACTTGGATAGAGTTAAAACATCTGCACAGGTAAAGAAGAAAAAGAAAATTCTCAAAATCTACTTAAAGCCATCTTGAGAAGGGAATCAGAAGATCTGCTTAATTCTAATCCATCTTGCCGGTGAGTGCACACAGCACTTGCCCTGTTTTGCTCCAGGTTTAGTTTTACACAACATTCCTTGGCATTAGGTGGTTCATAATTTATGGTGGTTGTCCTCCTTTAAGAATAGTTGAAACAGAACATTCTTGGGCTCGCAAGATGGTTCGGGAGATAAAGCTTCTGCTGCTCCAACACAGACTGTGGTTCTGATCTGCAGCACCCAAGTGAATGCGCAATTTAGAATCCCAGCGCTCAGAAGCAGAGGCAGAGGTTCTGAGCAAGCTGGCTACAGAGACTAGCTCAGTCTGTGAACTCTAAGTTCAAGAGAGAGACCCTGACTCAAAATATAACAGAGGGAGTGGTTGAAGATACCCAACACCAACCTCTGGCCTACACACACACACACACACACACACACACACACACACACACACACGTGCACACACGTGCACATGAATTGAAATACACACATGCACCCACACACATGACCATACAGACACACACATGCAAACAAAATAGTGTATTCTCATGAAATAATAGATTAAAAATGTTTCAGTCACAATGTATCTCATTTATGCTCTTTCTTAACCGTTAAGAGTATGGCAATTTCACAAGACTTCTAAAGTCTAGTAACTGTATCTGATAATGTACACACAACTGACCTTTCCCCCTTTAATCTTTAAAAAATAAACACATTATAGTAGTAAAAGTAGACCAAAACTCGTAATTGGTTTTGTGTGTGTGTGTGTGTGTATACTTGAGCCTGTGTTTTAGAAACTGCTTTTCTAATTCTTTTTGTGTGTATGCATATGTGTATGTGTATGTGCATGTGTGTACATGTGTGTGTGTTCATGCGTGTACATGTGTGTGTGTTCATGCATGTGTTTTGGAAACTTGTTTTTCTAATTGTGTATGTGTGTTTTAGAAACAGCTTTTCTAATTCTCTGTGTGTGTGTGTGTGTGTGTGTGTGTGTGTGTGTGTGTGTGTGTGTTTACTGTGGAGTAGGTACAGTGACTAAAAACAGACAAGCACACCTGTGAACAGGCATAGAGGGCAGGAGAGGTGCCAGGAGTCTCCCTCTGCCACTGTCAGCCTGGTTTTTTGTGGCAGGGTCTCTCCCTGAATCTGGACATCGTGATTTTCCATTTATCTTTTCAGCTTGGCTAGCAGCCAACAACCCCAGCTTCCTCCTGCCTCTGACCCCTGGAGTTGGAGCTGCAGGCCTCACCCTTCTTGTCCATGGGTGATGGGATCTGAACTCAAAATCTCACAATGCACAGTAAGTGCTCTCAACCAGCAAGACATCTTTCCAGCCCCTCACAGCCATCTTTTCACAAACAAGAACTAAACAAAATGATGCTATAACGACAGGTAAAGCCAACAAAATACAATCCTAACAAATTTACCTTTAATTGTTATTTTCTATCATGGCATTCATTCCTAGTGAGCATTGTCACCATCTTTACTGAAGGCTGGTACCCACCTCCTGTATTTGTTAATTTTTGTTTTCTCAAGTTATCTTATCAAATATCTAGATTTCATTTTTGTTTCTACCCCTGGTATTAGAAATCAGAAACCAAGGTCTTCCACAGGCTGAGAAGAGCTCTAGCACTTGGCTATCCTCAGACCTTGCTCTTCTCACCAGAGTCTTAGCATGCAGCCCAGGCTATGAAGCCAAGGCTGACTTCAAACTTGGTCCTTCTACCTCACCTCCCAGGTGCTGGGACTACAGAACTGCACCACCAGGCTCAGGTTCCATTAGACTGTTGCTCTGTTTGGGCACTGACCCTGGCCCTCCACACACCAGGTAATGCTCCACTTGACCCACATCCCCAGCCTTCCATTAAGTTTTGATCAGTAAAAGAACTTAAAAGACAGACATTATTTTCTCTAATATTCATAACTAAGAAATTATGTTTTGGTTACAAGCAAACTAATATCTCTCTTTAAATGAGAATCTGCTTTATAGCACAACTCAGTTTTCTTTTTCTTATTTCCCAATCTGAAATGGGAACTACTAAAGAAACAGGCAAGGGGTGGCAACAGCATGAATCATACTCAATAATTCATAGAAAGGAATGTACAACAACACCCACTTAATAAACACAGAATAAATAAACACTCAATTGTCCTTGTTTTAAAGTTATACTGATTTAAGGGTGCTACCCTAATCCAGAGGCAGGGGCACATACCTGTAGACCCAGGTACTTAGGGAGAATGACAAAGAGGGTTATGTGCCTAGAACTCCAGGACAGCATGGTCCACGAAGCCAAACTCCATCTCAAAATAAAGGAGTGGCGGCCCACAGAGGTAGACAGGCCTGGCGGCGGTGGCCAACAGAGACATTCAGGCCCAGCAGCGGCCCACAGAGGTAGACAGGCCCAGCTGCGGAGACAAGCAAACGCAGGTAGGCCCGTGGAGGCGGCCCGCAGAGGTAGATGGGCCCAGTGGCGGCTGGCAGAGGTAGGTAGGCCCGGCGGCAGCGGCCGACAGAGACATTCAGGCCCAGCGGCAGCCCACAGAGGTAGACAGGCCACGTGGCGGAGACAAGCAGACACAGGTAGGTCTGCTGCGGGGGCCCGCAGAGGTAGACGGCCCGGCGGCAGCTGGCAGAGACATACAGGCCCGGTGGCAGCCCGCAGAGGTAGACGGACCCGGCAGCAGTGACAAGCAGAGATAGGTAGGCCCGCCGCGGCAGCCGGCAGAGACAAACAGGCCTGGCAGCGGACCGCAGAGGTAGACAGGCCCAGGGACGGAGACAAGCAGACTCAGCTTGGAACAGGGACGCCTCTAACCCCAACACCTGGGGAAGAAGCTATCTGTGTGGGACGCAACCAGAACGTATCTGAACACTCTGTCTGAGGACAACCCAGGGCCCAGCTGCTGATCCTGTAAAACCCAACAACTTGGAGGTGTTGGTGAGACTACCCTGCTCAGCTGAAACCCATCTGGGAGAGGATTCAGATGCCTACAGTTTTGAAGTCTGAATGAACAAAATCAGCTGAGGAGCTGAAAAATGAACAAAACGTGACCTGGGAACACAGAAGAAGGCGCTACCCAGCTACCAAACCAGATCACCAGAATCATAAGTATATACTTCACCGACTGAAATCAGCTGCCCCTGAAGAAATAGCCCAATAGCACCAATTTAACCAAGAACCCATACTAAACCAAGACTAAAAATTAGAAGAAGAGAGGCACTCTCAGACACAGACACCACTTGCACCGCACAGAGGAAGAGATTAGTAGACGCCAGTGCAAAAATACAGGCAACAACATGAAGACCTATATGGCAACATCAGAACTTAGTGATTCTACACCTACAAGACCTGAACATACCAAGACAGAAGAAACAGAAGAAATCAACCCTAAAAATGACTTTAAGAAGATGATAGAGGCCCTTAAAGAAGAAATAAAACATTCCCTCAAAGAGGAAATAAAAACTTTCCTTAAAGAAGAAATGAAAAACTCCATTAAAGAGGAAATAAAAAACTCCCTTAAAGAAATGGAAGAAAAAACAAACAAAAAATGGGAAGAAATCAAATCAAGCCAAGAAAAAACAATTAAACAGATGAAAGAAACATTCCAAGATCTGAAAAATGAATTTGAGACAATAAAGAAAACACATGCTAAGGGAATGCTGGAAATAGAAATCCTGACTAAACGAACAGGAACTACAGAAACAAGCATAACCAACCGATTGCAAGAGATGGAACAGAGAATCTCTGACACTGAAGACACGATAGAGAAAATAGATGCGTCAGTCAAAGAAAACAATAAAGACAAAAAAGTCGTAACACAAAACGTACAGGAAATGTGGGACACCATGAAAAGACCAAACCTAAGAATAATAGGGATAGAAGAAGGAGAAGAATACCAACTCAAAGGCACAGAAAATATATTCAACAAAATCATAGAAGAAAACTTTCTTAACCTAAAGAAAGAAATACCTATGAAGATACAAGAAGCTTACAGAACACCGAATAGGCTGGATCCAAAAAAAAAAAAGTCCCCTCGCCACATAATAATCAAAACACTAAACACACAGAACAAAGAAAAAATATTAAGAGCCGCAAAGGAAAAAGACCAAGTAACATATAAAGGTAAACCCATCAGAATACTACCAGACTACTCAATAGAGACTATGAAAGCTAGAAGATCATGGACAAATCTCATGCAGACACTAAGAGACCACAGATGCCAACCCAGACTATTCTACCCAGCAAAACTCTCAATCACCATAGGCGGAGTAAACAAAATATTCCAGGATAAAACCAGATTTAATCAATACCTGTCCACAAACCCAGCCCTACAGAAAGCACTAGAAGGGAAAATCCAACCCAAAGAAGCTAAACACATCCATGAAAAATCAAGCAATAGATAATCCTACACCAACATACACCACAGAAGGACAACACAACACAACCACAAAAAATAACAGGAAATAACAATCACTGGTCATTAATATCCATCAATATCAATGGTCTCAACTCACCTATAAAAAGACACAGGCTAACAGAATGGATAAGAAAACAGGACCCATCCATCTGCTGCATACAAGAAACACACCTTAACTTCAAAGACAGACACTACCTCCGAGTAAAGGGCTGGGAAAAGGCTTTCCAAGCAAATGGACCTAAGAAACAAGCTGGTGTAGCTATCCTAAAATCTAATAAAATAGACTTCAAACTAAAATCAATCAAAAGAGATCAGGATGGACATTACATATTTATCACGGGAAAAATCCACCAAGATGAAGTCTCGATTCTAAACATTTATGCTCCAAATACAAAAGCACCCACATTCATAAAAGAAACACTACTAAAGTTTAAAACGCACATCAAACCCCACACATTAGTAGTGGGAGATATTAACACACCACTCTCACCAAAAGATAGATCTACCAGACTGAAACTTAACAAAGAAATAAAGGACCTAACAGATGTTATGACTCAAATGGACCTAATAGATATCTACAGAATATTCCATCCTAACACAAAAGAATATACCTTCTTCTCAGCACCCCATGGAACCTTCTCAAAAATTGACCACATGCTTGGACACAAAACAAATCTCAACAGATACAAAAAAAATTGGAATAACCTCCTGTATCTTATCAGACCACCATGCCTTAAAGTTAGACCTCAACAACAATAAAAATTATAGAAAACCCACAAACTCATGGAAACTGAATAATGCCCACCTGAAACATCAATGGGTCAAGGAAGAAATAAAGGAAGAAATTAAAGATATCCTAGAATTCAATGAAAATGAAAGTACAACATACCCAAACTTATGGGACACTATGAAAGCAGTGCTAAGAGGAAAATTCATAGCTCTAAATGCACACATGAAGAAAATGGAGCAATCCTATACCAATGAATTAACAGCACAATTGAAAGCTCTAGAACAAAAAGAAACAAACTCACCCAGGAGAAATAGACGCCAAGAAATAATCAAATTGAGGGCTGAAATCAACGAAATAGAAAACAAGAGAATACAAAAAAAACAATGAAACAAAGAGTTGGTTTTTTGAAAAAAATCAACAAGATAGACAAACCCCTAGCCAAATTAACCAAAAGGCAAAGAAGAGCACCCAAATTCACAAAATCAGAAATGAAAAGGGAGACATAACAACAGACAACGAGGAAATCCAGAGAATCATCAGATCATACCTGTACTCCACAAAAATGTAAAACCAGGAAGAAATGGACAATTTTCTGGATAAATACCACATACCAAAATTAAATCAAGACCAGATAAACCATTTAAATAGACCAATAACCCCTAAAGAAATAGAAACAGTCATCAAAAGTCTCCCAACCAAAAAAAGCCCAGGACCAGATGGTTTCAGTGCAGAATTCTACCAGACTTTCAAAGAAGAACTAATACCAATACTCTTCAAAGTGTTCCACACAATAGAAACAGAAGGAACACTACCAAACTCTTTTTATAAGGCTACAATAACCCTGATACCCAAACCACACAAAGATGCAACAAAGAAAGAGAACTACAGACCAATCTCCCTCATGAACATTGATGCAAAAATACTCAACAAATATTGGCAAACCGAATCCAAGAATACATCAAAACAATCATCCATCACGACCAAGTAGGATTCATCCCAGGGATGCAAGGATGGTTCAACATATGAAAATCAGTCAATGTAATACACCATATAAACAAACTGAAAGAAAAAAACCACATGATCATCTCCTTAGATGCTGAAAAAGCCTTTGACAAAATCCAACGCCCCTTCATGATAAAGGACTTAGAAAGATGAGGAATATAAGGAACATTTCTAAACATAATAAAAGCAATTTATAGCAAGCCAACAGCAAACATCAAATTAAATGGAGAGAAACTCAAAGCAATAACACTAAATTCAGGAACAAGACAAGGCTGTCCACTCTCCCCATATTTATTCAATATAGTACTAGAAGTTCTAGCTAGAGCAATAAGACAACAAAAGGAGATCAAAGGGATACAAATTGGCAAGGAAGAAGTCAAATTTTCACTATTTGCAGATGATATGATAGTATAAGTGACCCCAAAAATTCTACCAGGGAACTCCTACAGCTGATAAACTCCTTCAGTAAAGTGACAGTATACAAGATCAACTCAAAAAAATCAGTAGCCCTCCTATACACAAATGATAAAAGGGCTGAGAAAGAAGTCAGAGAAACATCACCCTTTACAATAGCCACAAATAATATAAAATACCTTGGGATAACATTAACTAAACAAGTGAAGGACCTTTTTGATAAGAACTTTAAATCTCTAAAGAAAGAAATTGAAGAAGATATCAGAAAATGGAAGGATCTCCCATGCTCGTGGATAGGTAGGATTAACATAGTAAAAATGGCAATCTTACCAAAAGCAATCTACAGATTCAATGCAATCCCCATCAAAATCCCAACACAATTCTTCACAGACTTGGAAAGAAAAATACTCAACTTTATATGGAAAAACAAAAGACCCAGAATAGCTAAAAGAATCCTATACGATAAAGCAACCCTTGGAGGCATCACCATCCCTGACCTCAAACTCTACTATAGAGCTATAGTAATAAAAACAGCTTGGTACTGGTATAAAAACCGACATACGGACCAATGGAATCGAATTGAAGACCCTGACATTAATCCATGCACATATGAACACCTGGTTTTTGACAAAGGAGCCAAAACTATACAATGGAAAAAAGAAAGTATCTTCAACAAATGGCGCTGGCATAACTGGATGTCAATATGTAAAAGATTACAAATAGATCCATATCTGTCACCATGCACAAAACTCAAGTCCAAGTGGATCAAAGACCTAAACATAAATCCAGTTACACTAAACTTAATAGAAAAGAAAATAGGAAGCACTCTTGAACGCACTGGCACCGGAGACCATTTCCTAAAAAAAACACCAACAGCACAGACCCTAAGCACAACAATTAATAAATGGGACCTCTTGAAACTGAGAAGCTTTTGCAGGGCAAAAGACACAGTCAATAAGACAAAAAGACAGCCAACAGAATGGGAAAAGATCTTCACCAACCCCACATCTGACAGAGGATTGATCTCCACAATATATAAAGAACTCAAGAAACTAGACATCAAAGTACTGAACAGTCCAATTAAAAAATGGGCTAAAGAGCTAAACAGAGAATTCACAAAACAAGAACTACAAATGGCTGAAAGACATTTAAAGAAATACTCAACATCCTTAATCTTCAGAGAAATGCAAATCAAAACGATTCTGAGATACCACCTTACACCTGTCAGAATGGCTACGATCAAAAACACCAATGACAACCAATGTTGGAGAGGATGTGGAGCAAAGGGAACACTCCTCCACTGTTGGTGGGAATGTAAACTTGTACAACCACTGTGGAAATCAGTATGGCGGTTTCTCAGAAAATTAGGAATCCAACTACCTCAAGACCCAGCCATCCCACTCTTGGGCATATACCCAAGGAATGCTGATTCATACCATAAAGATACATGCTCAGCTATGTTCATAGCAGCAGTATTTGTAATAGCCAGAACCTGGAAACAACCTAGATGCCCATCAACGGAAGAATGGATGAAAAAAATGTGGTACATATACACAATGGAGTACTACTCAGCAGAGAAAACCAATGAAAGCATGAAATTTGCAGGCAAATGGATGGAACCAGAAAAATCATCCTGAGTGAGGTAACCCAAACCCAAAATGACAGTCATGGTATGTACTCACTCATAGGTGGATTCTAGATATAAAATAAAGAACAATCAAACCAAAACCCATAGAATCATAGAGGCTATATATATATATATATATATATATATATATATATATATATATATATATTATATATATATATATATAGCATGGAGGTCCCTAGGACGACTGTGGCTTATAATAAATTTCAGTTTTACTCAATTATTGAAAAAAAAATAGCCAAATGAATGGAAACACATGAACTATGAACCAAAAGTTGAGGGGCCCCCAGCTGGATCAGGCCCTCTGAATAGGTGAGACAGTTGATTGGCTTGATCAGTTTGGGAGGCAACTAGGCAGTGGGACCAAGTCCTGTGCTCATTGCATGAGTTGGCTGTTTGAAACCTGGAGCTTATGCAGGGACACTTGGCTCAGTCTGGGAGGAAGGGACTGGACCTGCCTGGACTGAGTCTACCAGGTTGATCGCAGTCCTCGGGGAGGATTTGCCCTGAAGGAGGTGGGAATGGGGGGTAGGCTGGGAGTAAGGGAGGGGGTGGGAGGGGGGAGAATAGGGGAACCCACGGCTGATATGTAGAACTGAATGGTATTGTAAAATAAAATATATATTTAAAAAAATAAATAAATAAAGGAGCAAGGGAGACTATGGAAACAGCTTGAGTATGAGAACTTGAGTTTGATCCTAAAACCCATACAAAATGACAGTATTGGGAGGGCAGAGAGAAGCAGATCCTTGGGACTCTCTGGTCAGCCAGTCTGGTTTATTTGGTGAACTTGAGGCCAGTAAGAGACCATGTCTCAAAAACAAGATGTACAGCATCTGAGGAACAACATGGGAATTGTCCTCTGTACTCTACATGCATTAACACACACGCATACATGCATCATCACCCATATGAGCACACAATGTGCGAACGCGTGCGCGCGCGCACACGCACAACACCCTAGATAATTCCTTCAAGTATTCCATTTGTTATGAATTTGAAAACCTGGAGTTTAATCTATAGAAGTTAAATTTCAAATAGTTTATAAAAACATTCCCATGCAGGCCAGCAAAATGGCTCAGTGTTAAAGAAGCTCTCTGAACCACATCACCAGGGTATATTTTTCACAATGATGTGTTTACATAGTAAAATAGTTAATCTACATCTTATGAGATAAATGATAAGAATAGTTGAACACAACCTACATGATTTAATTAGAGTTTGTGAATTTAACATATTTGGAGAGACGGAAAGTCAGCAAAATTTTTGTTGTTGTTGTTCTTTTCTTCCCATGTTCACTCCCTCCCCTGACTGATTTCTAGAAATTTCAGCTACTTTCATAATAGGCAAGTGGGCAAAATGTTTCTGGACTTAAACATATTTTATATTAAAAGGTTACAAACAATAATTTTTGAGAAATACATATCCCACTATAGAAAGAAAATCTAATACATATCTTTATTTTGCATTCCATTTAACGTTTACCATTTTAAGATTTAGTATGTACCTCTGTTAATCTTTAAAATACCTTTTGCAGTCAAATCTAGTAATGTCATAGAGTTTTCCTTTAAAAAAAAAAAAAAAACTTGAGCCTTTTGGTAATTAGTTTATAACCTGATTTTCAGAAATGTGGAACTATTGCTTCTTTATCCTAAGACTCAACAGTAAAAACACCTTCCTACAAATAGAAAACTGGTTTTAACACACTTTCACTATTAAACTGTTTGAATGTAACTCACTAAGTCTGCAGCATATCGTTTCACACGTACAGATGAGACATGAGCAACAGAAGGTCATCCATTGGGAGCTCTTCATTGGAAACAAGCACGTTGGCTTTCAAATCTAACTTAAACAAGTCTCGCGGGTTTTGTTTTTCTTCCGAGTATAATGTATGCTCAAATGTATCCCTACAAAAGCGCCAGCATCGCTGATGTGCATGAGACGTGAACGTGCTGTCAGTGCTCCGTCCCAGCCATCAGACCTCCCCGCTGTGTTTGTACCTGGCACCTGAGTTTGCTCACACACTTCCCAACACTTTAAACCGAGAAATGGACCAAGTCACTGCTGGGAAAAGCTAAGTTCCCTTTTAACACTGAGATACAAAGCCAAGCACAGAAGGAAGGAACATGATACCAAGAATGTCATAAGCAGTTACGTCGAAGTCTTGAAGTTCTGAGGATGAAGGTGACAATAACACCAAAATCCTTGATCCTCCCAACAACACACAAACTTTCAAGCTGAGGAGTTCAGAAATTTGCCCCTGAGCAGAAAGCCTGTCACTGGGCTACCAGGGCTTCAAACTAAGTCTATCTTTGTGGTGTGTCTGTGTGTCTGTGTGTGTGTGTGCATGTTCATTCAGAGAGCATCAAGTCCCTGGAGCTAGAGTTATAGGCATTTGTTACAACACCTGATGGGCAAACCCAACTCCAGTCTTCTGAGAAAACAGCAAGTACTTTTCAACAAGAAGCCATCTCTCTAGTCCCAAGAGGCCTAGACTCTTAATCATTATATTGTCATTGCCTATTTTCTCTAGTCCCTAGTTAGAAAGCATTTATTTAATACCACTGTATACCTGCTAGCCTCTTGGGATTCTGTTGTAGAATATTATTTTAAGGTGTGTTACTTTTGTTTATGCTGCATTTGTTTAACTCTGTGAAGCTGTGTTACTGTGCCTGTGTAAAACACCTGATGGTCTAAAAGAACTGAACGGCCAATAGTGAGGCAGGAGAAAGGATAAGCAGGGCTGGCAGCAGAAAGAATATATAGAAGGAGAAACCTAGGAGGAGAAAAGGAAAGAAGAGGTAGCCAGAGGAGGAGGAGGACTCCAGGGGCCAGCCACCCAGCTACACAACCAGCAACAGAATAAGAGTAAGATTTACAAAAGTAAGAGAACGGGAAAAGCCAGAGGCAAAGGTAGATGGGATAATTTAAGTCAAGAAAAGCTGGTTAAAAACAAGCCAAGTTAGGGCCAGACATTTATAATTAAGAATAAGCCTCCACATGTGTATTTATTTGGGAGCTGGGTGGTGGGTCCCCCAACAAAAGAATTCCATAATATGAAAGCATTTACTATATAAGAAATACCATGCTAGATGCTTAAGAGATTAAAAAAATAAAAAGGTAAGTATGGATCCTGTTTTCCTACCCATTCTGTTAGCCTGTGTGTTTTTATGGGTGAATTGAATCCATTGATATTAACAGATATTAATGACCAGTGATTGTTGATTCTTGTTATGTTTGGTTTTGTTGGTGGTGGCAGTGTGTGTGTGTGTGTGTGTGTGTGTGTGTGTGTGTGTGTGTGTGTGTTTCCCTTCTTTGGGATTTGCTGGTGTGAGGTTATCTACTGCCTGAATCGAGATGGTTAAGTTGGGGGAGGGACAGAGAGGGAGAGCAAAGAAAGAGATATCTTGACAGAGGGAGCCATTCGAGGGTTTGGGAGGAACCTGGTACTAAAGAAATCTCCAGGAACCCACAAGGATGACCCCAGCCAAGACTCCTAGCAATGGTGGAGAGGGTGCCTGAACTGGCCTTCCCCTGTAATCAGATTGGTGACTACCCTAATTATCATCATAGAACCTTCATCCAGTAACTGATGGAAACAGATACAGTGATCCACAGCCAAGCACTTGGCCAATCTCCTGGAGATCAGTTGAAGAGAGGGAAGAGGGATTATATGAGTAAGGTGGGTCAAGATCATAATAAGGAAAACCACAGAGACAGCTGACCCAAGCTAGTGGGAGCTCACAGACTCTGGACTGACAGCCGGGGAACCTGCATGGGACCGAACTAGGCCCTCTGAATGTGGGTGACAGTTGTATTGCTTGATCTGTTTGTAGGGCCCCTGGCAGAGGAACCAGGACTTATCCCGAGTACATGAACTGGCTTTTTAGAGCCCATTCCCTATGGTGGGATGCCTTGTTCAGCCTTGATTCGGGAGGAGGGGCTTGGTCCTGCCCCAACTTGGTATGCCAGCCTTGGCTGACTACCCAAGGGAGGCCTGACACCCTATGAGGAGTGGGTGGAAGGTAGGGTGGGGGCAAGAGGGGGGAGATGTAAGGGGGAGGAGAAGGGGAGGAAGAGGGAACTATGGTTGGCATGCAAAATGAAAAATAAAATGTAAAAAAAAAAAAAAAAAAAAAAGATAAGTAAATGACTTTGCCCTCAGGTCCCAAAAAGAATACAGATCATATATATCTGTCATAAATATTTTATAATCAATTGTTATTGATAAGAACTTCTAAAACGTACAAATTCCCTAGGAAGTTTTCATAAAGTACCATTTCTCCCATCACCAAACTGCTCATGTACTTTAATAACAGTGAGGTGAAAGAGCATTGAGTATGCGTCATTAACTTACATTCTCAATGACAAATGTCCACTCTTTGTCTTCAAATTCTTCTGCATGAGGATCCTGCAACAAAAGCAAATTATGAGAAATAAAAAACACTTATCTTTAGTCCAATGTTTAATACAATCAAGAAAATACAAATGAGCCTGTTTGTAGTTTTACTAACTTCTTAAAAGGAAGGAGCACAATAACCTTTTTAAAGAAAACTATCTGAGTAATTTCTCTTTAAAAAAATCATTATTTTATATTGAGAAATTCTTTTCCTTTTGTTGAAACATCTATCCCAGCACCAATCTATGACAAGACACATGATCACAGACAGACAACTCTGAGTCAACTAGTATTTCGATGACATACTAAGTGTTCACAGAAAGTACTTCTCTTACCTTTACAACTCTTGTATTTGAAACTAAACGCCTCCCTTAAGCCAGTGTTCTGATACAGAGATTATGTGAGCCCCTGGAATTTCCAAGTATTCCGAGGGAGTTCATAATCAGACAAAAGAGCCAATCAACATGAGCTGTTGACAATCCTCTTCCCACTTCTGTCAAGAGAAGACCTGAGGAATCCAGGGTTGAGGGATCCTGCTACCGGTACAATACTGTCTGTTCAGTTGACAAATACTGACTACTACCCTAGAGACTACATATTCAACTATGAATAAGTGTATGATAAATGAAATAAAAGACCGAAACGGAGATCAGAAAACAACACATTTCATCTTGCAGAAATGAAGAGGAAAGTTTCACAAAAGACAAAATACCCAGATTCAGCAGAACGATGTGATTTCTACGGATCAGAAGTAAAGGCAACAGAGTGTAGGACACAGAACAAGGCAGAGCATTCATCATCCTCTGCTTCCTGACTGCGGATGGATGTTCCTGCCCCACCACGATGCACAACTTCTCCTTCAAGCTGGGATGTCAGGGTAGATTATCCTAGCAAAAGGGAAGTAACTAAGACATGGGGCAAGAAAAATAGGAATATTGAAACTTTTAAGTTCTAAATTCGTCAATAGGAATTGGCATTCTTTCAAATCCATTTCAAAGTGATCAAAAATTTTACAAAGAAAAAATAATTCAATAAGTTTAAAAAGAGAAAGAAAATAGTGGGCTCATAATACATTTATATTCAATGTATTCAAGTTCAAGTCTACATGTGAGGGTAGGGTAGGTGTGGAGATAGCCACAGTACGATGGTATTTCAGTAGAGCAGATGAAAATAGGCACACCCACATGGAGATGGACTCTGGTATCTCTGTACAGGGTCTCAGGCTCCACCTGCTCCTCACAGAAAAGTATCTTACTCATAATCACTTTATTATCATAATCTTCTGTTGCTATGGTAAAGTGGGTAGTTGTTCCAGCTTTGACCCGAAAGTAGTACCCCTAGTGAGGCTTCTGGTAACTGCCACGCCTACCTATGACCTGCCCCTGGGGCAGGGCGAGATGGGAGTCCTTAAGACCTGAGATATGGATGTGCCAGCTCTCTTGGTTCCTTGTGCTCCTGGATGCTGGATGGTAGACCAAGCAGAGTTCTCCAGAGAACCCTGCTGGACTGCACCTCACCTCTCCTGGATCCTGTAACCAACCCCTTTACTGGCTATAAGTTACCCCAAAATAAACCTCCTCTTTAACTATGTGGAGTTGCCATAATAAATCCCCCATTATCTGGCGCTCATGTGGGGCAAACTCCAAACACCTAGGTGGCCTCCGCCCTCAGCTTCATGCTGTGGCATGCTTTCCACACTTCCCAGTTTTATTCCCTGCCTCTTTTAAAATTCCCACCTCTCCTGGGGACCAAGCACTTACCCGTTCAGCTCATAACCACCCGGTACTGCTCCCTCCCTTCTCCCCAGCTTGCCAGCATGTGCACCCACCTGCCAAGTTCTGTATAGCCAAGGAGAACCTCTGCTGGTTCCATTCCCCACTCAAGGGAGCAGCTGAGTGCAGACCCAGCTCCCCTGGCAAGCTTAGCCCCCAGACCAGTGAAAAGCCTCCCCACCTGCCCACACCCCTGCTGCTGGCTCCCACCTGAGCCTAAGGCTTCCACAGTCGCACCCGGAAGCTGCTCAGAGGCTGCCTGGCTAAAATAGATGCTGCCCCCAGCTGGCTCCCCAAGGGTACCTACTCCTGCAGCTGCAGAGGCCCTGAGAGAGTTTTGGGGCCACAGCTGCCAGCCATCATCCTTGCTGCCTGGAGCTCTCTATGCACTGAGCTCAGGCCACTCAACCACACACACCGCCTCTTGGCTGAGGAAAGGGGGCCAGGCAGGCCATGAAAGCCAAGCCAGGCCCTGAAGCTCCAGGGAGTCACAGGAAGATCTGCCTATGCCGCCTTGCTGCTGCATCCCGCAGCCCCTCCACACAGACACACGGGACACTCCCACCTGCAGCTGCCACCAGCCAAAGCCTTCAGCTGGTATGACACCTGCTAGCCAAAAAGCACTACTACACCCCCCCCCAAAAAAAAACCATCACAAGGACAGTAAGATAAGCAAGCCAGTGTTTTGCTTCAGGTAAGAGTACTTGATAATTTGAAACAGACTAACAAATTTTGAGTAATTCTTATAATATGGATGAAAAATTACTTCACAAGAATTTAAAAACATGAATGACATTTTCCTGGAAATATATGACCTTCCTAAGGCCTTATGTGGTCTGTACTATTTTGGCATCTAACATAATAATTCACACAGCATTCAAATACTGGTTTAATAATAATAACAAAGATGAGTCATTATTGGGACTGATACAGACTTTAAAAGATAGCAATGAAGGCTTATATAAAAGATTCTTTCTCTGGAATCTGCTAACAAGGATTTACAAGATAGTAATAAAGATTTACAAAACAGGCTTCTTAGTTTGGGAACTGCTAACTTAATACAAGAACTTCAGTCCATTAATAATAAATGTATAGCCATTTGATTTTATTGATAATAAATATGAATACTTAATGGATAGAACAATAACTCTCCAGGGTGAAGTTATTGCTACTCAGACACTTTATAAGGAAGAAAGGTTATCTTTAACTGACAAAATAATGTCTATGGAATCAGATGTTTCAGAAGAACATAAAAAGTTGCATGACTCCATGAGAAATCTGGAATCCCTTGCAATAGAGGAGGTTCACTCCCTAGAACAGACCCTAGGTGCTCATTTGCATGCCCTGGAAAAAACTCTCAGTAAACGAGACAAGGGACCTAATAAGTAGAAGGGCAAGACCATACAGGTCATAACATCTCCAGATGGCTCTCATACAATGGTTTATCCTGTCATTATCCAGGAGAGGCCAGCAGATGACAGACACTCTGAGCCTTACGTGGAATATACATTATAACCAATTTCAATGAGAGATTTTTTAAAACTATGAAGGAAGCAATAGTCACATATAGAATACACTCAACATATGTAAGACAGATGTTAAATTCATGATCTACCTCACACAGAATCATTCCAGATGACTGGAATCAGTTAATTTCAGCTGTTCTAGAATATAGCCAGCAGTTCCAATGGAAAAGATGGTTGAGAGAAAAGGCAAGAAATATAGAGCAACAAAGTAAACTCAGAGGTTTTGAGATATCCCAAGATCGAATTTTTGGTGAGGTACATTTTGCTGATAGGAATGTACAAGCCACTTATGATGAGCATACAATATCCCTATGCCACACAGCAGCTCTAAATGCTTGGGGGGAGAAATCCAGAACCAGGAAAACCAATTGAGGTATACACAAAGATATTTCAGGGAGTGCAAGAACCTTTCACTGATTTTTTATAAAGGCTGACCACAACTATAATGAAAGCTGTGTCAGATAAAGAATTAAGACAAGTATTAATTGAGTCCTTGGCGTTCAACAATGCTAATACAGAATGCAAAAGAATACTTATGCCATTAAAGGTCAGATCACCTCCTTTGAAAGAATGGATTCAGTATACTAATGGTGTTGAGTCTCTTAACTATAGTAATGAGGCTTTGATAGGAGAGGCAATTCCCAGAGGTGGAAGAATGTCTCATGTGCCAAATGTTTTAAATGTGGTATACAAAGTCATATAAGTAAAAACTGTACATGGGAGCTCCTACAAGTAATACTCCTTATAGAAATAACTCAAACAGGAGACCCAAAACTTCTGGATTATGTAGAAGATGTGGCAAAGGCCGACACTGGACCAATGAGTGCAGATCAGTAAGAGATATATGAGGGACCACTTTACCAGCGGGAAATACCTCAGGGAAGCCTCTTACAGGCCCCCTAATCAAACATGGTCCAAACTCTTCCCAGCCACTGTGGGGGAAATTCTTCTCCAGGACAATTGAATAAACCAATGCCTAATGTAAAGAACAATACTACACTAGATAATAGAACAGCTCTGATAGATTAATCAAAAATTCCAAAGAAAACAATAAAATGAATATTTTGGCAGACTTCTATAAATGAACAAAGACCAAAGCTTAGAATTCGAATAATGGCATTGTTCTGGATGGCCTGGTAGACACAGATGCAGATGTGACTATAATTACACCAAAATTATACCATCCAAATTGGCCTCTTCAAGAGGTAGTTGTCCAATTTCTAGGGGTTGGAACCCTATCTCAGCTAAAACAGAGTTCGAGATGGGTTGAATGCATAGGGCCAGAAGGACAGCGAGGAAGGCTGAAGCCATATGTAGCAAATGTAGCAGAGAATCTTTGAGGCCGAGATCTGTTACAGTAGAATACCCAGATTAAAATTCCTACACTCCTAGAAAAGGAACACAGACCAATGCATGTTTCTAAGAATAATATCATAACATGCTATAAAAAAAGAGTCAACAACTGTTCAAGCTGTATATAAACAGAATACAACTGCTGTTGAACTCTCAGAAGTACCAACAGCCTTACCTTTAAAATGGCTAATAAACTAATAAACCTGTCTGGGTTGAACAATGGCCTTTGACAAAAGAGAAGTGCAAGCTTTAGAACAGCTGGTTCAAGAGCATTTAAATGCTCAACACATTGAAGATTCTACCAGCCCTTGGAATTCTCCTGTATCTGTTATTTTAAAAAGTTCGGTAATTGGAAAATGCTGACATATCTGAGAGCTATTAATAAAGTAATTCAGCCCATGGGCTCCCTACAGAATGGGATGCCCTTGCCCTCTCTGCTACTCAAAGAACGGCCTATAATAGTTATTGACTTAAAAAGCAGTTTCTTTACCATACCCTTACAAGAAAATGATACAGAAAAATTTGCCTTCAAAGTACCTAATTATAACAATTCTCAGGCAGTCAAGAGATTATCAATGGAAGGTCCTCCCACAGGGAATGTTAACCAGCCCTACCCTGTGCCAATATTTTGTTCAAAAATCACTGGAGATAATTCATGTGAAGTTTCCACAATCCATAATTTATCATTATATGGATATCGTATTAGCTAACCCAAAGTTAGGCACATCAGAAAGCATGTTTAAAGAAATAAAAAAAAGTTTTGCCTCGCTGGGGACTACAAATTGTTCCTAAAAAATACAAAGAAGAGATTCTATTAATTACTTAGGATATAAGACAGAGCTACAAAAAATTAGATCCCAAAAAGTACAACTAAGGAGAGGTCGATTGCAGACTCTTAAAATGATTTTTAAAAATTGTTAGGAAGCATTTCCAACTTACTGGGTATCATGGGAATACCTAAAGATAGACTACAAAATTTGACAAGTATTCTAAAAGGAGACAAATAATTAAATGGTCCAAGAGAATTATCAGCAGAAGCTGAAAAGGAATTGGCTCTAGTAGAAAAGACAATTCAAGAAGCACATGTGGATCATGTGAATCCAGAACTTATATGCATTCTGGTCATACTCCCCTCCTGACATTCTCCCATGTGCATTTTGATGCAGAGGGAAGATATTATATTGGAATGGATATTTCTACCACATAAACCAAGTAAGAAGTTAAAGACTTATATAGAAAAGATCTCTGGTTTGATTCAAAACGGAAAATTAAGACTTTGCCAGTTGACAGGATGAACTCAGCAGAAATTGTAGTACCTTTAACTAATGAGGACATTTCCTCACTATGGAAAGATAATGAATACTGGCAGACAGCCTGCAGTAACTTTTTGGGAGAGATTAGCAACTGTTATCCCAAAAGCAAGAGAATAGAATTCATAAAGAAGGCTGAATGGGTCCTTCCTCACATTGTATGACAAAAGCCAATTTCTGAAGTCCTCACATTCTATACTGATGCAAATAAATCAGAGAAAGCAGGATACAAATCAGGGGACTTAAATAAAGTGGTTCAAAGTCCATACAACTCTGTATGAAAAGCAAAACTGTATGTCATTTTTATGGTACTGATGGACCTCACAGAACCCTTCAATATAGTCACTTAAATCTCAATATGCAGAGTGAGTTGTTTTATATATTGAAACTGCTGAATTTATTCCTAATAATACAGAATTAACTTCATTATTCATACAACTACAGGAAATAATCAGAAATAGGGAATATCATATATATATATATATATATATATATATATATATATATATATATATATATATATATATCACATATCAGATCCCATATGGGTCTGCCAGGACCTCTAGCACAAGGTAATGATGAGATTGATCAGTTACTAATAGGTAACATGCTAGAAGCCTCAGAATTTCATAAGAAACACCATGTAAATAGCAAAGATCTGAAGAAGGATTTCTCCATCACTTGGCAACAAGCCAAGGATACTGTTAAATATATATATACTGTTAAATATATATATATAAAACCAAACTCCATTACCTGCATGGAGCAATCCAAAAGATATACAAAAAAAATATTTTTGGCAGATGAATGTGTTTCCTTTCACAGAATTTGAAAGATTAAAGTATGTATACCATACCATTGACACCTATTCAGGATTTCAGTGGGCAACTCCTATGAGTTCTGAAAAGGCTGATTCTGTGATTACACACCTATTAGAAGCTATGGCCATCATGGGAATAACTGTACAAGTTAAGATAGACAATGACCCAGCATGTCTCCAATAAAATGAGACAATTTTTTTTGCTTATTACAATATAAAGCATGTTACAGGTATACCACACAATTCCACAGGCCAAGCAGTCATAGAAAGACCCAATCAAACTTTAAAAGATATGCTAAATAAACAGCAACAGGTAACAATGACTCCTAGAAATAGATTGCATAATACTTTATTAACCTTGAATTTTCTCAATGCTGATGAGAAAGGAACAACAGCTGCGGAGAGACATTGGACAGCAGACAGACAAAACTTCTGAGCTAAATCAACCAGTTTATTTCAAAGATGTGTTGATCTCAGAATGGAAACCAGGATATATCCTATGATTCGGGAAGGGGTTTTGCTTTTGTTTCTGCAGGAGAAGAAAAGCTATGGATACCAACAAAATTAATAAAAATTTGATTTGAACAGAAGAAACCCTTTGATGAGAAATAAAAGCTCATCCACCAATGGACATCTCTATAAGTAGTAAGAAAAATTTAACAAACAAAGGCTGGGGTAGGGTTCTGTTTTTCTCTTTGCAGGATAATAGAAATACCCATCTTCCAGAAATCATAAGGTCTTGGATATCCAGACATCTACAGTAGAAAGAATCTATTGGTACAAATCTACACCGGGTAACATCTCACTGCCTACCATCTATATCTCTTTAATTCTAAAAAAGTTGTGGTTCTGATTCAATTATACACCAACCTGGCTTTGGAGTTGTAATTGGCTCACTCCTTCTCTAAACCCAAGCATACTGCTAAAAGAAAAGGTTGAGAGATTCTGTCTCATATCAGAAGAGCCATCTGGTGTGGGACAGAAGAAAAGCAATAAAAAGGGACCATTGTCTTCAAGATTTTAATCCTCTCCATGCTTATTCTTGATTTCTCAGAACCTTTCTTACATTTCATGCTATCATTAAATCCAAACTTCCCATTCTGATATTAATAATGTTTAAGTTTTTCACAGTAAAAAATAAGTTTTTCCAATAGCAATCTCTGAAGACGCCAGAAGGAAGAAGGAGCCCCACAAAACAACTCCACCCAGTCCAGAATGATGCCATGGTACTCATCATCATACTACACTTCTAGCCAGAATCTCAGACAGTCTTACCCATTACTCTGAGACTGGCTGCAGAATCTACAGTTAGTCCAACTGAGACTTAACTATCTGAGCCTTCTTACAGGACTCCACAGAGATATCCTCACCCCCTGAACAGCAGGAAGCAATTCTAAGAAAACTATACCCCTTTTTCCCAAAGGTTTCATGTTTCTGAGGATTATGGATAATGGTTATAGGGTTGGGGGTAGAAGAAAACATTGGACTCGGTATCCCCCTTAAGAAAAGAAAAAGGGAAATGGATAGGTATAGGATATTAGGGTAGATTATTATATACACAAGTAAACTAATTTAGTAAAATATCAGCCTTAGACAAATTGCACTGTTATGGATTCTTGTATACTGATACGAATGTAAACTATGTTTATATTCTTTTTCAAGATAATTTGTATATTGATAAAAATACAGAACCATATTGTTGTAATGTACATATATTTCTACTCTTATTTGAAATGTTTTGTATATTGATACAAACATAAAATTATATTTATCATACTGTCTGTATGTTCTACCTCTGTTTCGGATATTTGGTATATTGATAACATATTTAGAATTATTGTCATATTGCATATTGTACTATACATTCCTACCTCTGCCTTAGCTATTTTGTATATTGTCACAATTTTGAGGTCATTGTCCTTTTACTGTGCGTTAGTTTATAGACTGTTTACCCTGTTTACGTGAAGACTTACCCTTAGGTTATCTAGGTAGATAAGACTTATAGATTTATAGTCACCTATGCTTGTCATCTCTATAGTTATGTTAGGTTCTCCAGACTTACAGAAACATATGTCAGATGGATAGGTAATCTTCAAACACTTTATAGACCTAGAGAATATAGCATTTAAATGCTTTGATAACTTGGAATTCTGTTGACATGAGACACAATTGCTCCTGGCAGCACTGATCTGATCCTATGAGAATGTTGGGCTTCTGAGACATCTTCGTTTGGAAGTCTGTCTTCACCTTGGCACAAAACGGCCTACTGGGCAAAGAACTGCCCTTGCCTCGACTGCTGACAGTAAAATGGTCTGACAGATACTCTAGGCCTGTAGCCAATTTGAATGCACCAACAATGCTGTAGGTGACTGTCCAGGCTGCCAGCTGTCTCTGTCTACTCTTGCAAGACTCCCAAAAGTTGCTTGCATCCTTCTCCCATTTCTCAGGTATTATAATATTCCTTCTCAGGTCTTTGATGGGATTGAAGACTAACAGTTATAGTTACAATCTTCTTGTATCTTAGCTAGAACATATTAAGTATTAGATTTAGGTTCTTTAGGAAGGACACCTTTTGGAATGATCTTTGCAACATGCCATTTACCTATGCTCCAGAATTCTCTGGATTTCAGTATGTGTCTCTTGTTTGATATTGTTTGTGTTGGTTGTAGTTCCATCTTGTCTAGGTCATTATCCCTTATTCCTCCTGGACAATATTTGATAAACATTCCTATTGTATATAGTTTTGTATTAGGTTAGGACTTTATTATTAAGACAAAAGGGGAAGATGTAGTGGGTAGCTCTTCCAGCTTTGACCCGAAAGTAGTACCCCTAGTGAGGCTTCTGGTAACTGCCACGCCTACCTATGACCTGCCCCTGGGTGGGGCCGAGATGGGAGCCCTTAAGACCGAGATCCGGATATTGCTGGGTCTCTTGGTTTCTTGTGCTCCTGGATGCTGGATGGTAGACCAAGCAGAGTTCTCCAGAGAACCCAGCTGGACTGCACCTCACCTCTCCTGGATCCTGTAACCAACCCCTTTACTGGCTATAAGTTACCCCAAAATAAACCTCCTTTTTAACTATGTGGAGTTGCCTTAATAAATCCCCCACAATACTATGGTCACAACTAAGTTTCCATCCTGGCTTCAATGTCTCTCAGTTCATTTACCTTTCACTCACAGATTAATTCTCAGGCCACACTCTGACCATGTTAGCATGACCTACATTTCCTTCAGTCCCTTACAACACATGCGATAAATCCCAGACTCCAACCAGTCCTAGTGGCACAGGTCTCCTCAGGAGACTGAGACAGGAGGATCACAATTTCAGACCTGCCTGGGTCACTGAATGAGAGTAACTCTGTGATACCCTGTCTCAAAATAAAAAATACAAATAAAAAGGGCTAGAGATACAGCTCAATGATAGAACACTAGATCAACTTGTGCAAGACTCTACTGCCAATCCAGTATAGCTTGAAAACAATCCCAAACTTCTTAGTTTGCATGTATGGCACGGTGGTGTGCTCAGAACACGGTGGTGTGTAGTCAGCACAACTGCTTCCATGAGTGGATTCATACTGGAAAGACAAAACCCCACCACAGAGCGTCCTTGGTGTTGGTGGCAAACGGAGAGAGGACAAGACCGGGTAGAAGAAAAATGAGAGTTGAAAATTCTACTTGCTATTTTTTTCCATTTGGGCCTGCCCGTGAACTAGGTTATGAAAGAAATGACTATAAAGACTGGAAGAGCTTTTTATAATTGATTTAGGACACAAACAGTACTCCTCAGAGGCTCAGTAAGAACACGACACAATGCTGAGGACAGCCATCCTTCCAGGCGCCAGCCTGCTGGTTTTCATCTTTGCTGTTTTTGTTTTTAGAAATGCAGCACAGTTAGTACCAGCAACACAGAAATAGTTATTGAGCACTCACTGTGTCCCAGTTAAGGTGCAACTTCTGAGACAGGTCCCGTTTTTACCACCATTAACTGAGCAGAGGACTGAAGCAGTCCAGATGTTAAAGCTAAATTAGAGCCCCAGATCCAGACTTGATCCACTGCTGACTCAGTTTCATCACTGGGCTGCAGCCTCAAGAACACAGGACAAAGGAATTCAGGAATAAATGCCACATAACTTGACAAATATTTAACAGTGCCTTCACACACTGATATACTTCACTATTTAAAGCAAATAAGACATCTGTAAGACCCAGATGACATAGTAGATCTAAAACAGTTTTTAAGGAGTAACTTCACTGGGGCAAAGAAATAACCTGATAGGAAATTTCAGCACATGATGTGAAAGCAGCGACAACAACATTCATTTCTCAGGCACTTTAAAATAGACATCTACAGAATTATTTTATTATGAACCAGACAAAACATTTGTAATTAATTAAGCCTTCTTTAGTTACCTCTAACTGTTGTCAACTTTCTTACTTCTGCACTAATAATATAAAGAGCCATTTCCCTTCTGAAAATCTGAAATGTTTTTAAATTTTTTACGAGCCATATTTATTTTCAATTTAGTTACGTTTTCAAAAACAGGCATGTAATCTAAAGAAATCAACTTTTGGTTAAATACAGAGGCAAAACACATTGATAACTTTCTTAAAAAGTATTTCCCAGGGAGATGGCTCAGTAGCTAAGAGCACTGGTTGCTCTTCCAAGGGACCCAGGTTCAAATCCCAGCTGCCAATAAGGCAGCTCAGAACCATCTGTAACTTAATGTCCAGAGGACCCAGCACCCTCCTCTGTCCTTCTTAGCACCAGCCATGCACACAGTGCAGACATACATTCAGGCAAACACGATAGATAGACAGATAGATAGATAGATAGATTTTTTTTTTTTTTTTAATTAGAGGTTCTGGAGTGATTTCCCAACAGTTAAGAGAACTGGCTGCTGTTCTTCCAGAGGACCTCAGCACCCACATGGTACCTGGAATGCCAGTGCCAGGGGATTCATGCCATCCACAGGCAGCATACACATGGTACACAAGAGATGTAGACAAAATACCCATACACACAAAAATAAATAAATCTTTACAAAATAAATAACTCAAAAAGCACTTCTCTGTGAGTTTGCTTGTGTGAATGTCATGGAGCCAGAGAAATCCTTTCCTATTTACAATTTCAAAATTAAATCAACAGTGAAAAAAATTTTTTGCTTGAATATTTAAGTGCTGTTCAAAAACAAGATCCAAAATTTACCATGAAAGAATCAAGTTGCTTCATTTTGTTTGTTTTTCTATCTGAATTCTGGGTGACGTGGAAGATAAAGGATCCACTGAAAATACTCATCTAAACATTGGAAAAGGTTACAAGGTTGCCCCAATAATATAATTGAGTAAACATGCTTGATACTGCAGAGGAGGAAGGAGGAGGTCAGGGCATCATCCCTACATCTTAACGCTGAAAGGCATGACAGCTGAGTGAGGAGCACATCCCACATTGGACCGACAAGCCACACTTAACTCCTAATCTTGCGAGCAACAAAGTTTAACAGCTACTTTCAACTCAGACTCATACTGTCAGTTCCCCAAACAGATGGCTATGAACTGTTCCAACTCCATTCCCTGTTCTGTGCCATTAAAAATAAATACAAAACACTGTATAACTTTGTCTACTCATTTGTTTTACCAATATGAGCAGACTAAATCAATAAATTTATTTGATGAGATTACTTAAAAGTCTTCCTCAAGCATATCAGAGATCTTGCTGTTATAGTAAATATTCATAACTCATTATTGCAGAGGTAGTACAGTATAGACCAGTGGTCCTCAACCTTCCTAATGCTGAGACCCTTTAATACAGTTCATCATGTTGTGGGGACCCCAACCATAAAAGTATTTCCTTGCAACTTCATAACTGTAATTTTGCTACTATTATGAATCATAACAATACTGATGTGCAGGATATCTGATATGTGACTCCCAAGGGGGTCATGACCCACAGGTGAGAACCACTCTGATCTAGAGGAAAGAATAGGGTCAATTCAAGGTATTTGGAGAAATTACCTGTTGGAGACCACTAGGTTTCCTAGTGGCTGTACCCAGCAGAACTGCATAAGAGGTTGATGGGGCCATGGGCTTGGGTACCAGGTGACTGCAACTACCAAGGGGGAGGTCTTTTGCTCCACCCCTTGGCATTGTTATAAATAGACCTTTGGAATAAAGTTCTGGGCCGGTGGATAAGGATCCTGTGTTTTCTCTGTTTCTCTCCTCCCTATTTCTAAGTCTCTTATTCCTCGTTCCTCAAGAGTATCTGAGGTAAATAAATCTGGGGGCAGGTCTCCCACAGATGGTGCCTGAACAAAGACAAAGAAAAGGTAAAAAAGAAATAAATAATAACCCTAGGGCTTGGCAAAAGGATTGAAGGTGTGTTGCAAGTGTAGGCATGCCAATAAGGAATTGAAAAATGAAGGCAATGGTATTTTATTCTTGGGTGTATAGGATAGGCAGTGAAGTGCTGCGAGGCTGCAGCATTAGATTTCTCTCTACATAGGATCTCTCTCTCTCTCTCTCTCATCTATAAAAAATAAGGAAGGTAGAATGTAGTAATATAGTGCAGGAAGGAATTTAGAGTTAGGTAGTCCTATAGAATAATAAGAAATAAGTATATTTGCTAAGGTAGTCCTATAGAGTTTCCTATAGAAGTAAATCTTTACGTGTTTGCTAAGTTAGATATATTTGCTAAGGTAGTATAAGAAGTAAATAAGAAATGTCCATGTTAGTTGTAAATAAAATAAGTAACAGATCTATAGAATGTAAGACTTAGGGAAGGTTTATAAAGTAGACCTATAAAATGTAAGTTTAAGTAAGGTTTCTAAAGTAGTCCTATAGATTGTAGGTTGAAAGAGGTCACAGATTTAGTCAGAAAAATGTAGGTTTAGAATACATAGGTTTTAGGTCTAAGGATATGAAGAGTAGGTTTTCCCAACCTGGGAAAATAATATCCACAGCAGACTTGGCAGTTCCAGAAACCACCACTAATAGCAAGCAGCAGCTCCAGAGACTGCTAGCTTCAGAAAGGAGCAGCAGAAAGGAGTGTCCACTGCTGAGACCCGTGGAGCTGCCGTAGCTTCTCAAACAGCAGACTCAAGCCAGCGAGACCGGCCCGCACCAGCGGCGAGGGTCCGCAGGCTTTCGGCCGTGAAGAAGCCACAGGGAGAAGTGGACACGCTAAGCCACAAGAAAGGCAAAGGCGGTGGGCAGCAGCTTGGAAAGCCCAGCAGTGGTGCCACGCTGTGGGAACGTGAACAGTGAGCAGAGCAGCAGTGAACAGCGGAGACAGCAGAGTCCAGACTGCTTCCGGAGGCGGAGGGCAGAGTGGTGTCCGTGCTGGACAAGCAGGAAGCTGTGGGGGTGAGAACCGCACTACAGGCTGGACGGCTCTGTGGGAATTGCTGAGACTGGCTGCACAGCCTGAGCTCCCAGGCGCAGGATGTGACTGCAATCATGGAGTTGCCCTGAGGCTACATTTGTGGACACAACAGGGCAGCGTACAACAGGACAGCGTAAGGAGGATTCCGGATGGTGTGCTGAGCACTTGGACGTCACTGATGAGGTAACTGGGTTTTCCTCCCAAATCCAGGGAGTTTCAGCTCATGGCAGCTAAAGGAGCCTTGCGCCCATATGGCTGTGAGGTGAAGCTCTCTAGCTTGGTCTGGAATGGCTGGTTACAGAAGGCTACAGACTGCAGAGCAGAGCGGCAGGTGAAAGCCGAGGTTTCAGAGACTTGGTTATGGGACTTCTCGTATTTGGAACTGTTGGCTTCAGTCATTACGACTCTGATAGCTATTCAAAGACTTAAGGGCAGCTGACAAGCCAGCCCTGACTATGAACGCTGAGGGACTTTTAGGAATAGTACCAGAACTCTTTGGACAGTAATGATTTTATTACAATGGGACAGTCTGAATTTACTTATGCATACAAACTATATCAACGGTGATGATGGAACTGTTTATGTAAAAATGGAACTGCTTATACAGAAATTTAGGTTTCCTAACTAGGCTCAAGATTTAATTTAAAATATAAAGAAAAGGGAGAGTTAATATTCCTCAGTATATCTAACTTAAAAAATATTTTCGTGTTACTTGAGTGAAATAATGTTGTTTTAACAAATTGTTCGTGAGTGCAGGTTTGTAGGTTGAGAGTGGTTCACAGGAAGGTTGAGAGTAGGAATTATAATTTTGCATAGTTCTGTTTATGTTAGAATTATTATGTTAAGTTTGCTGCAGTTGCATCAAGAGTTTTTTCTTTTAAAATATAAAGAAGAGGGACCTGTTGGAGACCACTAGGTTTCCTAGTGGCTGTACCCAGCAGGACTGCATAAGAGGTTCATTGGACCACAGGCTCGAGTATGAGGTGTTTGGAAGGATGTACCCTTGACTAACTAACAAGGGAAAGGTCTTTTGCTCCACCCCTTGGCATTGTTATAATAGACCTTTGGAATAAAGTTCTGGGCTGGTGGATAGGGATCCAAGCCCACCCGAGTCTATCCTGTGTTCTCTCTGTTTCTAAGTCTCTCATCCCTCACTCCTCAAGAGTGTCTGGGGTAAATAAGTGTGGAGGCTGGTCCCCACAATTATGCTCCCCACTGGTCTTAGCTCCCTTATCAGTAAAATGGAAATGTTGATAGAACCTTGGAGCTATGTTGAGAATTAAATGAACTGATGTAGGCAGAGACTCCAGAAGTATTACTCTTAACTACCATGTTTAGGTTATCATTCCAGCAGGAGAATTATGGGAAAGAAGGGCTTCTTAGCAGCCTCTGAGGACAGCCAGCAGAAGGGCAATAGGGCAATTCTGACTCTTCTGGGGGAAAAGATAAACAGAAAAGCAGCTACTGCTTCATCTCTTATTTTTCCCTAAGCAAATTAAGGAGATGATGGTGTCACCACCACCAATGTATGTGTGTGGGACATATATGACAAGCACAATGAAGTGTGTGTGTGTGTGTGTGAGAGAGAGAGAGAGAGAGAGAGAGAGAGAGAGAGAGAGAGAGAGAGAGAGAGAGAGAGAGAGAGAGAGAGAGAGAGATCCGCAACTGGGAGGCAGAGTTAATCTGCCTAGATCTCTTTGACTTCCAGGCCAGCTAGGGCTACACACACACACACACACACACACACACACACACACACACACACACACGAGTCTTTCCTTCAAGTTGTTTCTCTCAGACATCTGTTGCAGCTACAGGAGCAGTCTGACTTGTTAGAGAAGAATCCATATGCTTGGTCACAAAATCAGAAGCAGTTTTACACCGGCTTCACATTCTGAACTCTAATTTCCCTCTTCTTACTTACTTACTTGTCCTAAGGCATTTAGTGGATATCTCCTCCTTCCAATACTCTGTAAAACAACTTCAGCATGAATCTCTCAGAGAAGTAATGGGGTGTGTGTGTATTCCTAAATATCAAACCTAGGGAGTCGAGCATCCTAAACAAGTACTCTGTCCCTGAGCCGTGTACCCACACCCTTTTCTTAGCCAGCCATTCCATCCTCACACACCCCTCTTTTACTATCCCACCTTCCCCATGCCCCCAGCCATTTTTGAGATGGGTCCCACTTAGCTCAAGGCTGGCCTCAGTATATAGTAGAAAATGTCTTTGAACTCCTGGAAGCAATGGAATTATAGGCATGCTACACCATGCCAAGCCTCTTTATTCTATTTTGAGACAGAATCTTCATTTACCCAGGCTGACCTTGAACTCACTCTGTGGCTTGAGCAGGCCTTGAAATTGTGATCCTTCTCTGTCAAGTCCCTTGGGTACCTAGAACTATAGGCCTGTACTATCAGGTTTGGCAAGCATTTGTTTTCTGATTCCATCACTTTCCAAAAGACTCAAAATAGGCCATAATTCGTCCCCACTGTTTCTTGAGAGCAGGAAAATTGGTTAGTAAATTGGTGCTTAATTATCATATGTATTGACTATTTTATGACATTTAAAGAAATAAGACAAATTTCAAGAAAAACCAATGTTAATAAAATGTTAACTTGGTGGCACATGACTTTACTCTCAGCAGCGGCAGAATTCAGATTTTTGAGGATTTAAGGCCAGCAAAAATAAGTTCCAGGCCAACCAGGGCTACCTAGTAAGACCCTGTCACAGTATATAAATACATGTATACATACATATATTTGCATATTATGTGTGTGGGTATGTAGATTTACTTACTACACTTGATCTTGACCAAAAGGCCAAGAAGCAATTGACCAGCTATTAATTTTAAATATATCATGTTGTGGAATATTAGTCTAAGATGTGTTACATTTGTTTATGCCGTGGAACATTTGTTTAATGATGCAAAGATGTCTTACATTCTTTTTATGCTGCATTTGTTTAACTCTGTGAAGCTGTGTTACTGTGCCTGTCTAACACACCTGATTGGTCTAATAAAGAGCTGAATGACAAATAGCAAGGCAGGAGAGGGATAAACCAGGCAGAAAGAATAAACAGGAGAAAAAGAGAGAAGAGCGAGGGACGAGAAAAGGAGGAGAGGAGGATGCCAGGGGCCAGCCACCCAGTCAGCCATGGAGTAAGAAGGGAAAAAAGACATAAAGAATATAGAAAGGTTAAAAAGTCCAGAGGCTAAAGTTAGGTAGGATAATTTATGTTAAGAAAAGCTGTCTAGAAACAAGCCAAGCTAAGGCTTAGCATTCATAAATGAGAATATGTCTCCATATATTTGTTTGGGAGCTGGGTAGCAAGCCCGCAAAGAGTAGAAAAAAAACAAAAAAACAACTACAATATCATGTTATATTAACATCAATATTTACTGAGTACTGATTTTAAAGCAAATTGTTACCAAAGAAAGCCAACAAAATGAGGAGCAGAATAAAGCTTTCACAAACCTCAGCTTTGCACAGGAAAGGCATTTTAAAGATTCCTGTGAGTAGGATAAAGGAAAAAGTGGGCCCGGGGCCTTAACAGATCTTGAAATTCTGGGATGCCTTTACCGTGTACAAACTTCTTCCTTGGAAATGATGCAATTGGGTAAGCAGATGAAACACAAATACATACAGGAATAGTGTTATAGTCTGTATACAGAAGCACATACAGATGCAACTTATAAACTTAGATTGTACAAGAACTTACCTTAAAAAGTGTCACAGTGATTTCAATGTTCTCAGGAACAGGCCAAACAACAACACCACGGTATGGATTTTTTATTCCAGGTTGCCAGCTGTGAGCCTACCAGAATAAAAATTAAAGCTTCAATTATGAAGTGTGGAAATGCATTGCTAACAACCTGCAGAAGTATATTAACTTTATTTAGTTATCTATTAAGATCTATAGTCTCCCTGAGACAAAAATCACTAGTCAAAATAAAATCAAACGTGAAAACAACAAAACTTTTTAGGCATTAAGCTTGGGTCAGAACAGCTCAAACAAATGAAAGCTGTAATCTATAAGCAAACCCTCATATACCCCCACATACACACAAGCAGATGCGCCACAAGCATGACAGAAAAATAAGGCATCTCATATTCATTATGGCTGCTATTTCTGATTATGGAAAACTTGAACAAGGAGCAATATTTAAGATTATTTTTGTGATTGAGAAGTTTAAGGAAAATTTATTCCTTAAAAGGAAAAATCTCGAGTCTCGAGAAATGGCTCAGTGGTTAAGAGCACAGGCTGTTCTTTCAGAGGACTGAGAATTCCCAAAACCCACATGGTGGCTCACAACCATTTGTAACTCCAGCTCCAGAGGACCCAGCATCCTCTTCAACACCCGCTTCTGACCTCCATGGTCATCAGGACTCAAGTGGTACATGACATGCATGCAGACAGAACACTCATATGCATAAAATTTGAAAAAAAAAAAAAAAAGGAAATTTAAAGAAAATCTAGCAGGGTACAGCCAAGCATCAGTGGTCTCAGAAACTCAGGAGGCCAGGGGTTCCAGAAAAAGGAGAAAGATGGAGGTGGACAGAGAGGAAAGGAGGAAGGAGGGAGGGAGAGGGAGGGAAGGAGGGAGGGAGGGAGGGGGGGGGGAGGGAGGGAGGGAGGGAGGGACTCACCATATACTTTGTATTTAAGTTCATTTCCCCTAAACTGCCATGTGTCTTTTTTAAGGCAAGCGAAAGAGAACAGTAGCTTTCCCAGACTGTATTTCTAATTTTTCTGATTTGGAAGGTGTGTTATGTATAAACCTTGATTACCAAAATTCCCTTGGAAACTTCATCCCCCAAATTTTAAAGTTCATCACCAGTTTTCCCTTGTGCATTAACCAAAGTCTAGCTGAAGGGAGATGTCATGGCAGGACAAGGCTAGTAAGTTTTCATCTTTACATGCTGCAAACTGTGGGTGTGTTTGAAGAAGATAATAAAAGAAGATCTGGTTATGTTAAACTCACTACACATACATAGGGTAGAAACTATTCATCCCACACTCTCTCCAGGTCACTGAGCTGATACCATTTGCCATGCACTGATCTGGCATACTGAGTTGTGAAAAATTACCTGCCTTAGTGGAGTTTACGGTATACGTAGTAAGAGATGCACAAATTATTCTGATTACCTAAGCAGTATGTTACGTGGAGGATGAATGTCATGGGAAGAAAAATAGCAGAGAATAAGGATTTGGGGTCAGAAGAACATAGTTATTTTTCAGGGCAGTCAGAGGTGGCTTCATGGAAGCAGTGACACTGGAGGGAAGGATGAAGAAATCACACCAATACAGGAAGGAAGCTTTCTGAGGGCAGGGACAACAGCTGGCACTGAGGCACATCCAGGTTTATAACAAGGGACATGACTGGAGCAGAGGGGCCAAGGAGGAGGAGATGATACCACAGACAGTGGTGGCCCAGCCAGGTAAGGTCCTGGCAGGCCTCTGAAAAGATACTCATTGTATCTGCATGTCTGCATGAGACATGAAGCCACTGGAAGGTTTAAAACAAAGGATGATCTAAGCTGCATTTAAGTCAACCCTTTTAGCCAATGTGTCCACAACGAGCTTCATAGCAGAGGAAGCAACTGAGAACAATTACGGGCCACTGCAATAACAAGGAAAGCTGAGGGCCACCCGACAAGCCACGGTAGGAACGTGGCACAGAGCAGCCACATTCTGGTACAGTTTTCTTTCACAGATAGACAACGAGATCTGATGTTTTGTCTATGAGAGAATGAAGGCAGCTAAGAGCTGATGGTAAAGCTGTTCTGCCCTTGAGGAACTAAAAGAAAAAAACTGCTGTTAATGTATATGAGGCAAGGCCAAGTTCAGGAGCTCAGTTTTATACACACCAAATCTCAGTTGTCTATTAGATACACACGTACAGGTCTTCAAATAAGAAGCTCAATCAAGTATCTGTTATAATTTGGGAATTATTAGCATACAGATGATACTTAAATCTTAAAAAATGGATATGATCCTAGGAGAGCCAAAACAGATAAAGAATAAAAAAAATTGGGTTGGGATGTAGTTCAGTGACAGATAACTTTCCTGACATGCACCAGGCCCTAGGGGTTGGGGCAAGGTAGTCTGCACTGAGACCTGGGGTGGAAATGAAACAAAATCAGCAAAGGTGTGTCAGCAGAGTAAAGAAAACCCAGGAGCATGAGTACCCTAGCCATGTAGTAAAGAAAAGGACCCAAAGTTGGTGATAGGTGGAAACAGTGTAAGGCCTGGAAATGACCACCGGATTCAACAAAGGACAGCCGCTACGTCATAACAAGCAGTCTCAACATAGCAGTTTGGAGGGAAAGCCAGACTGGAATGAGCTCAGAAAGAACGGGAAGAAACTGGAGATACTTCATATGAGAACACACTCAACGACTCGGAGGGAAAGAAACAAGTCACCCACGGTTGCGGAAATAACATCTGCAGAGAAGCTGTCAAGACAAAAACAGACTTGTGCTAATGGGAAATAACCAGTTCAAAGGGGAAATGTGATGATGGCAACAGCAAGAGGAGAAAAGTCAAGAGCACTGGCCCTAGACAGCGGGGAGACCGCTGGGGTCTGGGTGCTGGGGTCTGGGTGCTGTTTGTTTTCCAGAGGCAACGGCCACTTTCCCGTAACAGTGCATGAGTACAGATGCCCATCAGGGAACATACTGGACAGATGAGGAAGAGAGGCGGAAGTCTCGCCTCACAGCACAGGACCTGCACTTGACTCAGAACCCCTTTAAAACTGGCAGGGGTGGTTGTGCACAGCTGTAATCCCAGGGTTGGGGAGGTAGACAGGCAGGTCCCTGGGGCTCACTGTGCAGCCAGTCTATTCTAACGAGTGACCTCCACGCCCTACTTCAAATATATTCCTAACAATGATGCACAAAGACATCCTCTGACCTCTTCTGCCTGCCTCAGCCTCCCAAGTGCAGGGATTAAAATCACCAAAGTTGTTATTAGCTACCTGTATTAGGCTTTTCATTCTTTCCCTAGCTTTAGACTCTTGAATTACTACTTTGCGAGTTAATAAACTCCTAGAAAATAAATACCTGATGTGTGCTACGTTATAGACACATGTCACTATACCCAAGGTTTTTGGGTTTGTTTTTTTTGTTTTGTTTTGTTTTGTTTTGTTTGTGTGTGTACATGAAGAGGTCAGAAGTAAAGTGCATATCATACAACGGTGTGGACCTGAGAGTTCAGCAAACCAGGACCTAAGTAAATGCCCAATGGATGTAGCCCCTGCCTGGAATCCCAGAACTTGAGAGGAGATCCCTGAAGCAAGCCGGCTAGCTAGACTAGCCCAAGTCAGCAAGCTCTGGATTCGAGTGTGAGACCTTGCCTCAATATATAAGGCAAAGTACAATCTAGGAACACACCCTATGTGAACTCTGGCTTCCACATGCACGTGAACACACATCCAACCACACACATACAAACATGCACACACACACACACACACAGCAAAAAGTTTCACTAAAATTTCCAATTTTACACTTCATTAAACTCACATTTTATAAATTTTTAAAGTGCATATATACATATACCCATGCTGCATACGTCATCTAGTGAGAGTTTTACTGTTGCTAACATGACCTCATTAGGTAACGCTCCACAGGTAGCCTTCCTCTTGACACACAGAAAGGCTCAATCACAAGCAAAGCTTTGGAAGGTGTCGGGGACAGGAAAAATCTGATGAGAGTTTTAAAGCTCTGGCTTCCCTTTGGTATTCCTACACCTCTCTGCAGACTTCAAATGCCAGCCAGAAAACGGAGCTTCAACAACAAACAATAATATGCCATATTCATTCCGGTTTATCACAACTGCCTGGCTGCTACTGTCACGTGTATTGAAAAATTATTTATGTGTACCTTTACAAATCAATTACAGCTTGACAAAGTCTGTTATAAATGCCATGACTTGAGAAAGCAGGAAAGCTTCCTATTGTGTTAATTGCCCATATCAATTATTTTAATCAGAATGATTCTGCAATGAGCTCTTTAAATAGGTAGCTATAAAATATACATGGACCAACAGAAAATGAGCAATTAACTAGGAGTTAAACTTTAAATTAAAAAGGCAAATGTGCCTAATTATTTACTGCCTAATTTAACTGTCAGAATAATATCTTATCTGAGTGTCAGTTTTAAATTTCCTTATTTAGCTATTATGTGTAATTTGTAAAACATTTCCATAAATGTACATGACATATGTAAATATATATATGTTATAAGCTTAGCACTGTCGGTTCTCATAAACCGTTATATACCTCCAATACTCCAAGAAAAAGACAGGAATTCTACAGTGTAATAACATCTAAGGGACAGGATCCCAGGACTGCCCTTGTCCACAGCTGCTCAACTCTTTACATAAATGGTGCACTGTTTGTACGTGACCCGTGCATTCGCCCCCATGTAGACATTTACAGATACCCACTACAATGTGGGAGCAGTGTATAACTACTTGTCATCCCATATTGTTTAGGAAATAATGAGGGGAACTTTTTTTTAAAGACAGGTTTTCCAAAGACTAGACTGGCCTTGAACATCTGACCCTCCAGTCTCCACCTCCCAAGTACTGAGATTATGGATAGTCCACCATACCTGGTTCACTCGCAATTTTCCCAAAATATTTTCAACCCATAGTTGGTTGAATCCACATATATGAAACTCCTAAATACAAAAGAGCTGACTATATAAAGGAGGGTCTTGAGAACATTAAACTTAAGAAATAAATAAAAGAAAAAGTAATTTCTTCTCGAATATACCGGATTTAATCTGTAGCCTCATTTGTATTTCATTACCTAGGTTCAAACAATATGTTATCATATGAGAAAGAATCTCCCCTTCATAAAAACTACTTCATTTCAAATAAGCCATTAGATAAAATATATTCAATATCAAAAATGAGTATTTTCTGACTGACCTACAACCTAATTTATTATATTTCATAATTCTTTTAGAATATAATTGCTAGCTGATTGTCAAAAAGAAATACACTGCTTTCAGTGTCCACTCTAAAGACTACAGGTATAGTCACAATCCTCTATTACACTTAGTGAACAACTTTATTGTGGTCAACTCCACAAAAGTTGAAGACACAATGAGAAGTACTGTGTCCATTTTTAGAACTCCTTCTCATGTATAAATAGATAATATGCCCTAAAGAAAATGCTGTTCATGGTGTGAATCAGCTTAAATTTTTATATTGCTGGTAGGAAGGAGTGTTTGGTAATTTCTGTGCACATGTGTATGCATGTTTATGGATGTGTTGTGCATGCACATGTTCGTGTGTGTATGTGTGTGTGTGTGTGTGTGTGTGTGTGTGTGTGTGTGTTGTGAAGTGCTGTGCACAGATGTGTGCACACATGTGCATGGAGTCCAGAGCCTAAGGTCAGCTGTCTTCATCTATCACTCTACCTTTTGGCGAGTTCTTAAGTTAAAAGGTACCCATCCTAGCACCCAGACCTGCAATCCCGTGGCTGAGAGACATAGAAAATACTTGAACAATAATGATTCTAGCAGTTAACCCAGACAAGGGTGAAAAAATGCATAATCAGGGACTGAATAATTAATAACTTGTAGTATATTCACAGAATGGAATAATACTATGCGGCAATGAAACTATAAACTACATAAGAAAACAAGAACATGAAGAACACATCTCAAAAACATGATGCTGAGCAAAGGAAACAACACATAAAACAGTATCATATTATGTAAAAACTATATATAGTACTACTAAAGCTATACAGTGCTACATAAAAATACTATTATAGCATTTTATATGAAATTCAAAAATAGGTAAACTTAGTCTTTTCTGACAGAAAATGAAAAAATGCTAGTCTCTGAGGGTTGAGAACTGCCTGAAAAAGAAACAAAAAAATTCATGCTGATAGAAATCTACATTTTGATAGGAGTATTATTTATACCATATGTATACATAAATCATATTTATAATACATGCATATTATAAATTATAAACATTTGTTCATAAATTATTATATATATCACTGTAGTGGTTTGAATAAGAATGGTTCATATATTTGATGCTTAATCATCAGAGAACAGCAAAACTTGAAAAGGATTAGGAGGTGTGGAAGAAGTGTGTCACTGGGGGATGGGCTTTGAGGTTTCAAAATCCCAAAGTCTGACCCAGTGTTTCTCTTCCTGCTGCCTGTGGATCATTCGTAGAACTCTCAGCTACTTCTCCAGCATCATGTCTGCCAATATGGCACCATGCTCCCCACCATGATGATAACGGACTGAACCTCCAAATCTGTAGGCAAGCTCCAATTAAATGCTTTCTTTTATAAGAGTTGCCGTGGTCATGGTGTCTCTTCAAGCAATAGAACAGTGACTAATACACTCACTGAATTGAATAACTAAGGTTTGGTTAATTATGGATGCATAAGTTTTAGCTTAATAAAATTAAAACTGCAGGCCAGATGTGGTGGCACACCCCTATAATCCCAGCATTCAGGAGGCACAAAAGGGAAGATCACAGAATCTTAGCCAGCCTAAGACACAAAGTGAGACACTATCAAAAACAAAACCACCTTGGAAGGTGCCTTTAATAATTTTTAAAATTTCAATTACCATCTAACACACTTTTCTTAATAGAGGTCTATCTATATGGAAAAACTAACATCCAATAAATATGCTTACAGTTGTATGCTCATAAAAATGTATATATCTACAGAACAGAAAGTTTAAAAGTTATAGAACTGCTGCTGGACATTTTAAAATTCTGTTCTAGTCTCTACACACAAGACTATCAGTACAAGGAGAAAAAGTCCACTCCTCCTCTCCTGCAATGAACCCAGCAATGGACTCTGGCATCCACTTCTTACGGCTGCGTCCCTCCTCAGCATCTGAACAAACTAACCCTCGGCACAAGTCTGTAAGTGGTAACTGTTCAGCGTGGACTCACCTTGGAAGACTTCCTTCGGCTTCTTCTTGTCCAGACTACCACCAGTTTATCTGGTTGCCTGTTAAATTTAAAAAAAAAAAAAAAAAAAAAAGTTAAAGTTTAGTTTTAGTACCTTCAAAGGGACTAAAGTGGGCTGGGGTGGCTCCACAGGTGACATGTTTTCTACGAGAGCCCAAGCACCCAGATAAAAGCTGGGTGTGGCACTGTGTCCTGTAACCCAGTGCTCAGGGCACAGGGACAGGAGGATCCCAGGAGCCCATCAGCCTGTCAGCCAGGTCAAAATGATGGCTGCAGCTTCAGTGAGAACCCTGAGAAACTAAGATGAGGAATGATAAAGATATCAGGAACTGACCTCTGGCTTCTACACAGGAACACACAGTTGAGTGAGTGCATGTGCACAAAGATGCACACACCCCACACACATACACGCAAAAGGACAAGAGTGTCTTCTACTAGATTACACAAAGTAGTTAAGCTTCAAACAGGTCTATATCCAAACACAGTAGATGCCAAATTCAGATATGATCGAGTTGAAATAACTAATATTTCCTCTAGACTTTTCTTAAAAAGTATACCAAGTTAATTCACTGCAACAAACCAAGGAGAATACAAAACTCAGAATTGACTATAACTTTAAAAAGAAAAGCATACGTCTATCTCCTCCAAAAATGCTGTACTTTTCCCACATTAACCCTTTTAATTTAGAGGAAATAAGCATTAAAAGGGCACTTCCATAATTTGTCTGTGGGCTACACTACCCTGTATCTTACACACAATGCTTAACAACTTTCAGACATTTTCATTATCATCAAATTACCCTCACAAAAACAATGCTGTGCTGAAAGATACACACCGCACCAACTATAACCTGTACAGGTTGTAAGCAACCTTACAGACTGGCAGAGCCCAGACTGTAACTGAGACCTCACAAGCTCACAGACCTCTCCTCTCTATCTTCTGCCAATGGAAATGCGTCTTTAGCTAATACAACTAAGCTCTCCTCCATGCTTCTGGAAAAATAGGAAGACTATTATTATCTGTTAGTTTACTTACATTTTCATTTTCAAAAAGACTTAATTAAAACGTTTCCCACACCAGGCTTGGTGACAAGCCTACAATTCCAGGTGCTCCCCGGAGACTGCAACAGGAGGATTGGAAGCTGAAGCCCAGCCCTGACCAGAGACGCTCCAGCTCCAAAGAAACAGTGAAAAGAGCCCAGAGCATCTGCCTAGCATGCGTGAAGACTAGGTCTAATCCTCAGTACAGAAAAGGAAAGTTATATACTGTATGCATCAAACCATACACAGGATAAGTCAACTGCATACATTACAACCACCATGCAGAGAAGCAGGAATCCAGAAAAACCATAAAGATAAAGAGAGGAAACATGGAAGTCACAGACAAATGAGTAATAAATAATTAAACTTCTCGTCAGTAACGACAGTCCCGGAGACAGTGAAGTCAAATCTTCAAGTGCAAGAGGAAAACAGCTGCTACCCTCGAGTTTACATCCAGCCACACCATCACTCAAGCACCATTTAGGACCCGCAAGATGGCACAGCAGGAAAGGGCAACTGCTGCCAGGCCTGACCACCTGAGTTCACTACCCCAAATCCACACGGCAGAAGCAGAGAACTGACTCCCACAAATTATCCCACTCCCACACACGATACAAGTGCACACATACACAATACACCATACATACATAAGTGTAATAAAAATGATTACACACACACAAAGATGAAGCATTCACAATGTAAAGAGAGAAGATGTATAGACGCAAAAGAAAGCAAATGCTAATGGGTGTTCTTTCTATGGGGCAGAACCTGAACATAATACACACACCAAAAACAAACAAACAAACAAACAAAAAACTTGAAAATGCCAATAATGAAAACTGTTTTTATAAGGACTTATCCAAACAAATATACAAATGTTTCTGGTGGCAATAATAAGCAAAATGATGTAATTCAATTGTAGTGAGTCTTCCCAGAGTGAGATGTTGGGAGCAGTGACCAGGTGATAGGGATGACATTTCTAGAAAACAGCATTCATCTGAGGCTCTGTGCCAACAGAGAACAATAACCTAAACTTAAAAACAAAACCCAAACTCTCCTCTGTCCTCTCTCCCTCCTCTCTCTCCCCAGCACCCCTCTAGCAGCTGCAGTCTTGATGACCTAGTGAGACCCTACATACATCTATCTGATCATGTGGCCTCTAGTCAGGCAAGGCAACAGTCTCCAATATGGGTGAAAGAACAGTCTGCCATCGAACTGACTTACCTTCTAGTATAACTAACTCTTAGTACCTCATAACAGCTTCTCTCCAACCAAGCCCTGAATGCACATTCCTTAGTTCTTAACATCTTCAGGTGTTACAGGGGAGCCCTGCCTCTACCTCCTCCTTTCCTACCTGATAAACTCTTACCTTTTAGCCTTCTTTGTGAAATTTTGACTATTTCTTATTTCATCTTAACACCTCCATTCACACACACAATGTCCACACACACACACACACACACACACACACACACACACACACACACACTCCCCAAACCTCAGGCAAGAGTTAAAGCCCCTACTAAGTTCTCAGTAAATACCCAAGCCATGTCTCTATTTACATACTTTTTATATAACATAGTGTAATTACTTCTATCTCCTATCTCCCCTACTAGACCACACTAACTGATCTTTAACTCAGTATTACTAGCAACTAATAAAAATCTGGTACAAGGTTACAAGGCCCAATGAATGTCCATTACTGAAAAGAATGAACCTAAGTTGCATCCAAGAATATCCAATTGATTAATTATAATTGAAGAGATCTAACAAAAGCCAGTAGTAGTATAAAGCACTTTCTCTGCAGCAGATAGGAACTTCTCAAGAACGTTTATCTTGGCTACACATTAAAACCTCCTGGGAAACTTTTTTAAAATACCAATGCTTATATCCCCACCTTGGAGGATCTAACCTAATGGAGCTAGTGTGTAGAATTTGAACAATTCCACAGGTGATTCCAACAGTGCAGTGACGGCAGTGAACCGCTGACTAACATGAACATGGTTAAACAACCCCACACTTCATGGCTTACAGCATTAGTGATCGTGACGACAAGAGGTCTCTCCTCCAGTCTTGCACTGCTGTTTGAATTCCACTTTCTCCTAACTAGACCCTGAGACCCCTCCCACTCTCAATCCACTTTAATGCTTCAGAAAAGTGAAGCTTTTTAACAGCGGAAAGCAGGAGGGGCAGTCCTCTGCTCATATAAGTGACATATAAGAACACCCACAGAGATAGCTAAACTTTTCCGATTCCAATCCTATCAACACTGTAAATGTCTTCGCTAAGGGGCGTGGGTGTAAGTCAGTGGCAGAGTGCTTACCTAGCAGTGCAAGACCCTAGGTTTGAGCCCTAGCACCACGTGACATACACACAGGGAAACACATCTAAATAGAATCTAGTTTTATATTGTCAAGCAGAATGTTCAAAAGTAAGCCATTCTCAATAGAAGTGTACCAACAACAAATGGCTGCCTGCGATTAATATTTTAGTATCCATAGTGTGCTCAAAAAGAACCATTAAATATTTACTAATGAACTTCCAGGAGGAAAAGGACATCGTTAGAGCTTTCTCTATCTATCAGAGAGCCTGTATTTATAAAACTTTCTATCAAAAGAAAAGCCAAGAAAACCTGATAGAGCTCAGGTTCCAGAGAGTATCCAATGATCATGTTTAGTCCAGTAGCAACAGGGTAGTCAGCCTTCTAAGACACAGAGGAGGAAGAGAGAGACCTTAAAGGCATTTAAATACGGTCCTTGAGATACACACATAAGTGCATGTAGTTGTACTTCTATCTGAAGGGTTTCCCTGGAAATCAAAGTCTTTTGATGTTCTTGTTGGAGCAAATCAGCTTTTGAGGCTAGAATAGACTAGACCAGAAGTTCTAAGCCAGCCTGGGCTGCAGAGTAACACCTTGCCTCAAAACATAAAAACAAGAAAATAAACATTTATCACCTTCTCCCTTACTCTCAGAGACCATGAAAAATGAACAACTTGAATTTTCAGAAAGAGGCTCTGTGTCAAAGCATGGTTCTGACCCTAAATTCTGGAGAAGGAAAGGGGAGTAGAGAAAGAAAGAGAGGGCTATGAAGTCCATATTACAAAGCAGGGAACTCCATTCTTAAACCTGCCCTCGCTTTCCACTGCTGGGTACGAAGGTAAGCTGAAAGAAAATCACTTCCATTTCTATACTCTTCTATGTGTCACATGTATGATGTAAACTTGAAAAGATGTTTGTAAAAGTCCAAACTGGGGCTGGAGAAATGGATCAGCGGTTAAGAGCACTGGCTGATCTTCCAGAGGTTCTGAGTTCAATTCCCAGCACCCACATGGTAGCTCACAACCATCTATAATGGGATCCAATGCCCTCCTCTGGTGCACAGAGAAACAGCACTCATATACAAAGGTAAATAAATCTTAAAACAAAAACAAAAAAATCCCAAACTGTCACATGAAAATCAGTCACCTAACATCTAAAGCATTGGTTCTCAATGTTCCTAATGCTATGACCCTTTAATACAGTTCCTCATGTTGTGATGACCCCCACCATGAAATTATTTTTGTTCCTACTTCATAACTGTAATTTTGCTACTTTCGCGAATCATAATGTAAATATCTGTGTTTTCTGATGGTCTTAGGTGACCCCTAAGGCTCTTTGACCCTCAAATGGGTCACTACCCATGGGTTGAGAGGACCGCTGTTCTAAAAACTTCAAAAGCATTCAACAGATATTTTACTGGGTGCTTACTATGTTCCTAATACTAGGTGGAGCAACAGCAGACAGACCACGGTAAGACCACGGTGCAAGAGACAAGCTAAGCTGACAACACTGTGAGGCAACTAAAGCCAGCTACCCAGCAGGAGGCACAGTGCTGGGGAAACACTAAGAAAAGGGGTCTTCAGCAGAAAGGAGTGTGTTCATAACTATCTCAGGAAGCACACACTCAAAAGAACCTGCCAACAGCAGAGATGATTTGATTCAGAATTTGTAAAAACTATAATTTCTAATGACACTTTTAATGTAAAACCCAACAACAGATGAGTGACTAATTACAGTATGTCTGCTTAGAAAATTATACAGCAATTAAAAATATTTTCTAAGATCCTAAGCATGTGACAATGTTTAGGATTTGTGTTAATATAGACTTTAGTTTTCTTCTATGCTATATATTAGAGACACCAAGAGCAAATGTCTTCCAATGAGGTACCAAAACTTGATAACCAAATAATGTGATTATCAATAAGGAATAAACTTTTCTATTTTTTCTACAATGAATAAACATTATTGGTCAAAGTACTGAGAACAAATGAATGTTCAATGCCCAGCCATAATGGGACAACTTTATTACCCCTCCTAGGCTTGGGGAACAGTTCAGAAGAGTGGAAAGAATATAAGAGCCAGAGGAAATTGGGGGAGAGGTTGTGGAATGCTGAACTCAGGACATGATATGGCCAGCACTCTTGAATTCACAGTAGCTGTGGTTATCTATCTGCACAAGATTGGGCCAGTCACTATCTGCCAAAGAGGAGGGAGGGACCTGTGGGGCTCTGCTCTACACTGATGCTTCACATGCAGTCAGCGTTCGCTGAGGGAGGGGGAGACAGTCTTGAGTGGAGGAGTCGCTCTGAGGATCCCATGCTCCTGTAATAAACCTAGTGAAACTCACTGGACATAACACACACACACACACACACACACTCACACATACACATGCACAGATAGATACACACACACACAGGCACACACACACACGCCAGCATGAAAGCAGAAATGGGGCTAGTTGAGAAGAGGAAGAGAATTAGCTAATAAAGCTAATAATATTAAAAATTATTAGAGAAGGCAAAAACAGAAATACTTTTCTGTACCTTCTACTATGGATTTATATAATTTTATGTTGGGAGTGTTATAAATGCATGCAGTGAATTACAACATTTTTAAGTTTAGAATCAGGCGAGAAAAAATGAAATTAATTTTTTTTTTTTATTTATTTATTTTTTTTTTTTTTTTTTTTTTTTTTTTTTTTTTTTTTTTTCGAGACAGGGTTTCTCTGTGTAGCTTTGCTCCTTTCCTGGAACTCGCTCTGTAGCCCAGGCTAGCCTCGAACTCACAGAGATCCACCTGCCTCTGCCTCCTGAGTGCTGGGATTAAAGGCATGTGCCACCACAGCCTGGCGAAATTAATTTTTTAATTCCATTGACTTTAAAGAGTCTTCAGACTGAATTTTGTTTTCTAAGCAACAGAAGTGTAAGGAGAAGGGTAGCAGTTCTGTCTTCAGTTCACAACATTCCCAAGGTCTAAGAAAAGTTTTTACCAGACCCTGCTTGACCCCAGCATCCTCCCGCCTTCCTCTGGTCACGCTACTCCTGAGGCCTTCCTACAGGACTCCAGGTAATAGCAGACATACTTTCAGATCACTCATTCTCCTCCATGTCAATTAAAATGCTCACTTTCTCAGAGTCGGTATCTTAAGAGAAAGAAAATGTAAGGAAACTGTTTAAATCTAAGAGACACACATTGATAAAAGATCCTTCAAAGATGGTTCAATACAGAGGAAGGAACCCTGGACTGGGAGGAGATAGGAAACTTGCTTTTCCTAGTTCTGGAACCAAGATACTTAGAGATACTTCTCAATTTCACTGAGGCTATTACCTAATGTATCAAATGTAAAGGGACTATACAAAAACTGAACAGTTCTAAATACTATGGTTCAGTGACTCATAACATTAGATAGCACCAAATGGTTAAATGATTGATGATTTAAAAGAGAAATGAGAAATATAGGACAGGATAAAGGATTTGTATTTCTCTAACAATCCTGAATTAACTAACTAACATTACTGTCTTAGTCAGGATTTCTATTGCTGCGACGAAACACCATGACCCAGAAGCAAGTTGGGAAGGAGAGGGTGTATTTGGCTTACACTTCCACATTGCAGTCCATCACTGCAGGAAGTCAGGACAGGAACACAAACAGGGCAGGAACCTGGAGGCAGGAGCTGATGCAGAGGCCATGGAGGGGTACTATTTGCTGGCTTGCTCACCATGGCTTGCTCAGCCTGCTTCTACAGAACTCAGGACCACCAGCCCGGGATGACCCCACCCACCATGAGCTGGGCCCTCTTCTAAGAACACTTGCTCTATAGCTGGATCTATAGAAAACGCAGAGGCTGAGGTTCCTCCCTTTCAGATGACTCTACTTTGTGTCAAGTTGGCATAAAGACTAGCCAGCACCATGTCACATGACTCACAATGACCTGTTACTCCATCTGCAGGGGGTCCAAAGCCTCTAGCCAACATGAGCACCTGTGCTCGTGTGTGCCGTGCACACACACACAAATAAATAAATAAACAAATAAACCTTTTTAAAGTAAAATTTTATTAGGTTAGGCTATTTGTATTTCTGGGTATAGATATGTACTACGGACACCTACCTACATTTAAAAAAACTCAGTAGAGCACATCTCCCTCCTCCACCTGCCTCTCTGGCAATATAATAGCTGTTATCTTGTAGGAGCTTACATTTCAAAGCACTGAGACCAAAATGTAACCCAATCTTTTTCACTAATATGAAATCAATGTTTCCAAGGATAAAAGAACTCAAATTTATATTGAAGTCTCTGAGCTATTTAAAAATAAGAAACCTAAGTTATGAAAATATGAAACAAGAAAAATAAGAAAGCTTTAGAACATGAAAAGTGCACATTCCTCTTAGAGTCCAGGAACCACTTAAAATGATTAATAACGAACTTAATGTGCATAGGCACTTCCGGACACAACCAGCTTACTCTGTGGAAAGAGCCCTCAGCCATATCAGGACGTTTCATGGCAGGGTGCTATGGACACTGAACAAGAGGAGGACAATTATCTTATCACAGAGACTCCGACTTTACTATTTCTCAGTAATAGCTTTTACCCTTCGGTAGGCACATCCACCTCCGACTGCACTACACTACACAACTAGTTAATACACTCCCTCTATGCTTCCTTCACAAGTTACTTAGCAAGCTACAGTAATTCAACAGGAGGAAATGCATACAAACACAAAGCACATCGTATAAACAAGCTTCTAGGTATAACTTCCATTCTGTACAAATCAATGACAGTCCTAACGTTAAAAGTGTAAAAGATCTTTGTCACAAGTAGAAATACATTTTTAAAATATATTTTGCACTATCTTACTATTTTTTAAAGTATCTTAGAGTGACTACTTGTGGCTCAAAGTACTGAACTGATGAGATACACGACATCTCTGGCTGACCCTTTTTCTACAACTATTTAAGACTAGGAGCACTCATACTGAAGAAATTCAGTTTGGCATAAGTGAGCCAAATATATTTTGACAAACCTTCATAAAGTACACTACTCAGTTGCACAAAACGTTTAGTTTTTCCAATCTAAAGAGATAATCCACACAGTGAGTCATTGCTATGTATGTATGAAATACAGCTCTCCTGGATAATATCTTATTGCTACTATACGAGCCACATGGACTATTTCCTTTAACTTAGCATATTTCTTACTATTCATTTCCTGGTCCTGTTGGAATGAACATCACATGTCACTAAAACAGAAATCAGTATTCTGGGGGTATGTGCCCAATTCCCTAAATAGATACAAGTAGAAACAAAGAAACATCATCTAACCACATCCTTCAAGATAATCATACAATTCACCCCAATCCACTCTGTAATTGATGCTTTTATCTGACCGTCTTGATTCTGATTTTAAGGCTCTCGAGAAATTTCCTTAGGGGGAAAAGGCATTCAAAAAGAATGCATTGAGAAGGAAACAGGGAATAAGATTAAAAAAAAAAAATAGTCATACGAAGACAGAATGATCTGGGTTAAATTCCAATTCACCTTCTGCTTGTACCATCTAGGCCCCAAGAGGCTTCACACTTGTGAAATAAGAGCCTCACGGGACCAATGTAAAAATATGTTCAAATAACACATGAGAATACTAATATCTGTGTTGGTGGCATGTGAGACTTGTTCCAACAGGCACAGGAAATAAAGAATATGTAAAATGCTAAATTAGAGGAATCACTATGGGCAGCACTATAAAACAATAAAGAAAGCAGGAGTATTATTTGGGAGATCTGTATTTCATACACACACAGCAATGACTCATTGTGCTTTTTGACTCAGCAATATTTTTATATTAGAAAATTAGGAAGACATTGGCAGTAGAGGAATAAGAACATGCAAGGATGTCCACATATGTGCACACACAATACACCCATATAGGCACACACATGCAAAAAGAAACATATAAACCATTTATAGTTTCAAATGAAACAGTGTGTGAGAAGACCAAGAGTGGGGAATAGAGAGAGAAGGGGAAAGGAGGGAAGAAAAGAAGGAATATGGCATTCTCTCAGAAACAGAGGGTGGGCAACCAGCTACTCCACGCACATGTTCCATATTGTCTCCATCTTCAATGTGAATAGCCAAGGGTCACTAAGAAAATCCTAATATAAAAGGCAAGATGCTATTTAAAAAAATTTAAAAAGACAGAAAGAAAGAAAAGAGGAACTTGACGAAGCTGAGACAATATAACCAGTATGCTGAGAGAGATATAAACAACATTACAGGCATGAGGAAGGTAAGAGAAGGAGCCGTAGGGATGGTACTGTAGGTACAGTGCTTGCCACACAAGGCCAGGGTCTGAGTTGAGACCCCAGAACCCACATAAAAGGCCAGGTACAGGCCTGTCATCCCAACACTGGGAGGCGGAGACAGCAGGGTCTGGAGGACATGCTGGTCAGTCAATCTAGCCAATTGATGAGCTCTAACGTTCAGTGAGACCTTGTCTCAAAAAGTAAGTGGGAAGCAATACAGGAAGATATCCAACATTGACCTCTGACCTCCACACATGTGCACAGGGGAGCATACACCTACACACACCTGTGCATACACTCACACACATAAAGTAATAAAAAGAAAAATAAAAGAGCAATGTTTAATGAAAAAGAACACCCTAAAAATTATGGGGTTTTTTGGTTTTGTTTTGTTTTTAACTAAGAAAGTATGACATGAAGAGCTGGAAGAAGATGATACGAAAAACTTTCAGAACTACAACGAAATAGGTTTTTTTTTTCCAAAAGAAAAAAAATAAGTAGATATGGAAGGTAAAAATATCTGACTGACCTCGAATATATCAGAGAATAAGAGGTCCTCAGCTGTCACCTGTGCCACAGACCTACATAAAAACTACTCCAAACTCGACCAGGACACAGGGAGGCCCAGGCAGAACTGGCCGGGCACACCCATGACAAGCTCAGAGTATGAATGTGGAAACTCAGCCGGCAGATTGTCCCTTGAGAGGAGTGAGAATCCGGGTTGATTCCAAGCACGTTCACAGCTACTAACAACCGTCTGCGGCTCCAGTTCCAGGGGACCCAATGCCCTCTCTGGCCTCCCTGGGCACTGCACACAGGTGGTGCCCAGACACACCTGAGGGCAAAACACTCATGCATAAAGCGCATGGGGGAGGAAGAGTCAGGAAAAAGACTGCTAGAAAACTGCAAGAAAATACATCTGACAAAATCCAATACCTACTCATGATTTACAACAAACCCTTACAGCTGACCAAGTACATAAAGTAACTTTATTTGATTAAAAATAATATATAACACACACACACACACACACACACACACACACACACCACAGCTGGCATCATACTCAATAGATAAGATCAAGAATAAGGCAAGGAAAGGCAGGCAGATAGATCTCTGTGAGTTCGAGGCCAGCCTGTTCTACAGAGAGAGTTCCAGGACAGCCAGGGTTACATAGTGAGACCCTGTCTTGAAAAAGCAAAAACAAAACAAACCAAATAAAAGAAACAAACAAATAAAACAAGGAGTAACTTTTGGCCAGGCGGTGGTAGTGCACACCTTTAGTCCCAGCACTCAGGAGGCAGAGGCAGGTGGATCTCTGTGTTTGAGGCCAGCCTGGTCTACAGAGTGAGTTCCAGGACAGCCAGGGCTACTCAGAGAAACCCCTGTCCGCGGGGGAGAAAAAAAAGAGTTAGCAAGGATGTCCCCTCCACTACTTTCCTACACCGCAGGAAGGACTGGGAATACAGGACAATGGACATAAGGACATGACAGGCAATCATCAGCAGGCAGCGGTCAGTGGGCTCGGTGGAGTCCCAGGAGCTTTTACCCCACCACACCGTGAACAAGGCCAGCAGTGGACTGCAGTCAAGTTTCTGTACAAAATCAGAATTTTAGGGTGCTGTCCAAAATAGTCACAGAATTTTGCCTCAGAGTTTTAAAAATAGACAAACTGGGCCTAAATTGCAAATTTAAAATTAAAGATCTTTAGTGAAAGAGAAATATTAAAGGACCTCTAACAGAGAAACATGCCGAGCGCTCTGAGTCAGTAAAGCCACCTTGAAACTGAAGTCATCTCTATATGTCAATTCCCTTCTATAAACATAATTTATTTCTTTTCTTCTTAAACTATGCCACAAATTATTTTTCTAAATTCAGGAAGAATCAGGAATAGAGATGAATGTCAAACTATAAGCCACTTTGTACCATAACAATAATTCAAGTGCACACGCAGCAATGAATGAATCTTTAGTGATAACACAAAACCAACAGGAAAGCAAGTGAAGAGTGAGACTCTGTCAGCAATGACTGATGTAACTTGTCGTCCTGGCCTGGCTCCTGGAGCAGACAAAGGACAGCGCTCCAAACGCTGGTGAATCTGAATCAAGTCTGGAGGTTAGCTAACGCACCAGCACCTGTTTCATTTTGACAATGTGCCGCCCGATAATGTGCGGTTATGTATATAATGGCAAAAGAGACAGGGCAAAGAACGCACACAAACACTCTACACTAGCTTTTAACTTCTGAAAAATCTACATTTATCCCAAATTTGAAGAAAACACACATACCATGGCCAAGTGGAATGTGTTCTATGTACTCGAGGCTGGTTCTACATTCAACAGTTAGCTATTGAGGAGCTTGGCAAAGTAGTTCATACATATAAACTCAGCATTCATCAGGCTGAGACAGAAAAGTTGCCTAAGTGGGAAGCCAGACTAGACAAACTAAAGAAGAAAAGTAGTAATTGTGTCACTACATATAGGAAAAGTGATAAAATCTAACACCTTTCCATGATCACAACTCTCAGGAATAAAGGGAAATTTTCTCAACTTAGTGAAGAACGCCTATAAACATCTACACCTTACAGAAATGAGGGAGACACCTTGTAAAAAGTAGTTCTTACTTGGGGAAACACATTGTTTCACTAATTTACAAAGTTACCTGTGCTTCAAATTAAAGAGAAGCACAGATTCTGAGACTAGAATCAGAAGACTAGACTAATGAAAAGATTAATTAGAAGTTAAGAAACGTATATCATTTCCAAGAATCATTCCGCAAAAGTGCAGACAGTAACTTCACATGCAGAAGCCTGGCAGACCACGCTTTAATCAAGTTATAGAAATGAACATCAGCAGTAGGTGTTCAACTATGTGACTTTCAACATGCATACATCACTCTCACACTCTTAACAAGAACTTAACGCCTGAACCTAGTCATAAAGAAATAATATAGAAACCCAAACCAGGATTAAAGAACTCTAAGAGATTGAACCAAACAAAACAACAGTACCAACAACAAAACAGTGACAGCTAAGTGTAACACATGACCCTGGACTGGTCTAAAAAAAACTTGTTTTCTAAACAGAATTACTCAAATAACTGAGAAATTAGGATTAGGTTCATAAATTAACTAATACCACTATGTAGATGTTAATTCCCTAATTATTGTTGATGGCAGAGTTTATTGATGAATTTTAATTGGAAACATGGGATATTTAAACTAGAGAATGGGATAGGTACAAACCTCCAAAATTTTCTTAGTTCTGTGGTAGTTTTAACATACGTTCCTACTTTTTTTCATACTTCCAATAAATGAAACAAAACTCCTCTCGAGTCCACATGGGATTTAGTGACTGGGTTTTAATGACTATCGTATGGAAGGGCATAGTTTAGCTTTACAGCAGAGAAGCTCTGTGAATTAGGGTCAGAGGTCAGTGTCTAGAAGTCTACCTGTAGATGAGGGCAGAAGGTTGGCGGAAGCATAAAGGTACACTGAAGCCTGCTGCAGAGGCTCCCAAACCTTCTGGTTTTCAGGGGCAATTTCTTCATAGACTCCCCGGTCCCCAAGCCAAAAGAAACACCTAACCATTCTGCCTATTCGTATCAGGACCAAACAACCTAAGAAGGACAAAAGCTTACTTACATTGGCAATGGACAACTTCTCAAACCCGCTCATCATATTGCCACTGCTTCCCGTGTCCTGTTCCACGCAGACTCCCTGCTTTTCTTTCACACACAGTTACTAAAATCCCTGCTTCGCAAAAACACAGCCTCACTGAAAGGAGTGAGGCAATCCAGCCTTCCAGCAGAACTTCCGGTCAGAAAGACTGCTCAGCAGGCAAAGGTGTTTGCCACCAAGCCCAACAACCAGAGCTTAATCCCAAAACACACACAACAGAAGAACTGTGGGGGACCCAAAACAGCTGACCACGCGGGCTTAGAGGCCCAGACACAGATTCTATGCAGGCAACACCCAGACCCAGGAAAAGCCATAAGCTGACACACACACACACACACACACCACACACCCGTGCGCACCCAGGGAGGGCCTACATCTAAGGAGAAGTACCTGACATTCCAAACACTGCAACCATTAGGTAAGGTTAAATAAGATGGCCATATGTCCCTGAGTCTAGCACACACCTATTTTTGTTTTACAGATAACCCCAGACAAATGTCAGCCAATCAGGGTCCTGAACCCTAGAAATCCCCTCATCCCAACCTCTGCTATGATTTAAAAAAAAAAAAAAAAAAAAAAAAAACCCACCCCGCCTGGGATCAGGGCTCTCTGCTCTCACCTCTGCACTGGACTGAGTGACCAAGCTCATTTTTAAGCATCTCTTTGGTATTCCCTCTGAGTTCAGGCAGTCCCCTGGGGGCTGGTACCATAGGGAAACCAAAGTGAACATAAAGTGCACTTGCAAGGAGAAAGAGAAAAGGGAAGAGGAGCAGAGCGGCGATAGGTCTAGATGCACTTGGAAACACAGCAACAATGTTAGAACTTGACAAGTTCACAACTTCAATGAAATAAAACCCCACCCTTATCAACCTCTCAACCTCTCTGCTTATATGGAAGAAAATCACTAGAATCTGTCTTTAAGTCAATGAACTTGACCAAATGCTTATATTAATTCTGACAGGTATAAGGTAGCAAAGAAATACAGTGAATCCCACACTTTTTCATAAAGAAAAATCACCAATTAGCTGAACCATAGCAGGAAAATTCTAAACCTTAATTTGTACACATTTCTGGATTATCAACAGAAATCGCCCAGAATCCAGCAAAGGTTTCCTTAAGCTTTTTGCTTTTTTATTTTATTTTTTATAAAATGCAGAAAAGAATAAAATGCAGGAGCTGTAACACCTAACTTCATGCTCGAGGGCAATGTGGAAACCTGAAAAATACCGAACCACACAGCACCATCCCTGATGTAAGGGACGGGGAACTAGGCCTGTCTGCAAAGCACTCAGTGGCGCAGACGAGGGCACCCCACCAATGGTGACAGGAAGATGTCAGTCACACTGACCAGTGCGCAGCCCCTCACTGGCTTGTGGCCAGTGAGTGAGCCAAATGGGGGCTAATAAAATTGAAGAACTAAAGTCACAATTCTACTTAATTTAAATTTAGAGTAAAAATAGCCACATACAACTATTTACTCCTGTGCTGGCTAACACAACTAGATTTCTACTAAATGTTGGCTCTTCCAGATTTTCCACGCTGTGCCCTTAGTTTAAACTAGATGACAGAAAATTCAGATCCTCAACCATATTATCTTAAAGGAATTTCAATTAAGACCAGCAGAAATATTACCAATTTAACAGCAATTCTTTTTTTTCCTCTCCACTGGGGTCTCACTATGTAGCCCAGGCCTGGCCTCTCTCTGAGTCACGGTGTTTCTGCCTCAGCCTCCTGAGTGCTGAGACTATGGGTCTATGCCACCACACCGAGTTCCATGGCTTTTTTCCCTCTGAAGGAGAGGTGGGTTCATAATAAAAACCCTCTCTAGGTTAAGCCCATGTGTTTCTCTTTTGGCCATAAATCTGCTACATCTAGGGTGCAGTGAGTTTCTCTCCAGGGCCTAGCAATACCAGTTCTGCTCCTCTGAGACCTCTGTTCTGCTCTATCTAGAGCTCTAAGTTAGTCAACAGAGCTACTCTAAGTTCTTAAGATGACAAACTCTGACAGATGCAGGGATGGACCTTTACAATATCTTTGAATCAAGGCTAATGTTTATACTTTTTTAAACTTAGAAGTGTTTTAAAATAGCAAGACCAGAACAGTAAAGTTTTCAATAAGCCAAACTTACCAAAGAAAATCTTTAGGTGCCTACTGGCCCAACTTCCCGGAAGGATCACACTGAGAGTATGGAGCCCTGGGCTTCTGTAGTAATCTCACTACCTGCACCTCACACTCAGCTCAACCCCTTTAAGACACCACGCAAAACTCCTGATGCACAATATCAACATCCTTATTGAGCGCTTGGTTCAAACTGTTTGTGCCATTTCCCCAGCACACTGGACTATTTATAAACTGTACGGTGAGCTACTTCAGTGACTCTTTTGTTGAAATTTCCTACAAAATTAGAGCACAGTTCTAGAAATGTCAAATTTTAAGTTCTCTGAGCATTTTAACTGCAAAACTAATATAAGACCAAACTAAACACTAAGAGTGGAACTTCTTCACATAATCCCTTAAAATTTCATCCCGTAATCCTTTTAAAAATAAGCAAACCAAGATTTAGTGGAATATAAGAAAGTTACACAAAACAGATACAATTTACTCCCTGGCTTCTTTTTTAATCATGACAGAAAAAAAAATTTCAAAAACACTACTATAGGGGTGGAGAGATGGCTCAGTAGTTAAGAACAAGTATTGTTCTTGCAGAGGATCTGAGTTCAATTCCCAAGACCCACACCAGGCATCTCACAACTGCTTCTAACTCTAGCTCAAGGGATGCCTCTAGCCTCAGGCACATGAACATATACAGACACATATATACACATAAATAAATAATAATAAATTTTTTAAAATGACTACTGTAAGGAACTAGAGCTTAGGCTGGTATAAAGCTCAATAGTAGTGCACTCGATGCTTGAGGCCCTGGAGGAGGAGCAACAGAGAAACAAGAGGAAAGGAAGGACGACGACTGACTCTTCGGTGTGTCACTGTTACAGGACACACACAATGACAAATTATTCTACTCTTAAGGAATTAAGCTCATGTATCAGCCCAACACTTACTTGAAAAGATTACTAAAGAAAAAGTTATAAAACTATATAAATTGATTTTGCTCCAAAAACAAAAACAAGTACTTCCTCTTTCCAAACAAACGCCAACATATTACCAAAACACCTCCTTTCGGCTCAACACTCCAGGCTCCCTGGTTTACTATTTGGTCTCTCTAAGTCTTCAGCACCAATTCATTTTTTTTTTTTTTTTTTTTTTTTTTTACAACGCTTAATGTTTAGGTTACATTTTCTTCTTGCTGTCTCCAGCCTGACGGTCAGATAGGGACAGAAAGACCATGGTAACTTACTGAACGCACACTAAGTCAGACGCTATCCTAACCCTTCAGTGTTATTTCACCAGCCTCCCAAACAGCTCTGTCCTAGAACATGGATCGCATCCCCACTTTGGAAAGCAGGTGCTAGGAGATTACTTGTTCATGCTCACACTGCCAGGAAATCACACACTTCATACATACACAGAACTGAATCCTCCCCAAAGCTGTTTCAAAGCCTTGGGTTCCATTTACGCAATTACTCTAAGATGAGAGCAGAAATCAATGAACTTTTTGTTTTTCTGTTCTATAGCTACTTTGTGTTTTGTTGTTTAGTTTGGGTGGTTTTTTGTTTATTTTTGTTTTGTTTCATTGAAACAGGGTTTCACTCTGTAGCCTAGGCTGGCCTCAAACTCCTCCTGCCTCAGCCTCATGGTGTTAGGATTACTAGTGTAAGCCTCTGTGCCCAGAGAAACTTTTTCTTAAAGGCCAGATGGTAAAAACTTTAAACTGCAGCTAGCCAGTCTAGGGGCAATGACTGAACTCTCATTATAGTACAAAAGGATCCACAGACAAACGTGAAAGAATTTATATGGCTGTACTTGAACAGCTAGAGGCAGCTGGACTCAGGCAGGCCAGAGTTAAACATTTTGATAAACACAGCTATGACCAATCTTGGCACAAAAAGGCTCCATTATGTGTCTTAAACGACCAATAACAATTGAATTTTGTGAAGCTGTACTTCACAGTGGATAAGCATTTAAAATCTGAATAAAGCATTACAAGTATCAATTCCAGGTTCTAAGTCACTCCGAAGATCACTATCATACAATCAGAAACAAGTTAGCAGCTTCAAGGCCGTTAGTAACTCATCGGTGGAAGCACCTGCCACAAGCCTGGATACCTGGCTTGTTCCCCAGATCATAGTGGAGAGAGAACTGACTCCTAACCATGTACACACACACACACACACACACACACACACACACACACACACACACACACACACGAGAGAGAGAGAGAGAGAGAGAGAGAGAGAGAGAGAGAGAGAGAGACACAGAGACATAGAGACACAGAGAAAGAGAGACAGAGACACAGACAGACAGAGAATAATAGTTGGATTTTTTTCAAGAAATAAGGTGTATGAGTCACATGACTTACAACACAAAAAGCAATAAAAACTCTGCAGAACAATGGCACCCAGCCCTGCTTTACCCAGCCTCTCTCCCTCACAGTAAGAACCTCCCTGTCCTAATCATTTCTCCTCCCGCTATTCTTGGTAACATCAAGAACCTTAACAAGAATCTGCCCCACATTTTAGACTCTAAATTTCCTGACCACCAGAAGAAAAAACAAAATGTCTCTCTACAGGGCAAACAGGTACAGGGGGTTCTTTTCTGATCCTTTTCTCCGTTCCATCTCTGTCACCAGCTCTTAACTGCCACACTTTAATAGTTACAGCCACAATGAGGGCAGGGCACCTCCAAGGTACAGGAGCAGACTTGTTCAAATACAGAAGGGAACTGTAAGACGCACACATGCTTCCATTTTAAGATGCAGCAAATTGATGGCAAGTACATCAGGGATGTGTGCTCATGACTTAACACTGATGACCATCTGCGCCAAGGGGACAGGCACCGGGCCTTCCAGGAGTGTCCACCACATCCTCCAGAAGCTGAGCATCCCACTGATTCCTACCTTCCGTCTTCGGCCTGACTCCCTCCGATACCTCCACCCAACAATTCTTCAGCGTCCTTAAGCTCTGTAAACCGTAATCCTCACCGTTCAGCAGTTACCTCACCTTCCAGGCCTTCCTTTCCTCCTTTTCCAGCCTCCGTCTACCGGTTCATAGCCATAGCCACTTCCACACCTACTCTCAATTCTCTTGTCCCTCTCTCCCTAGGCTGGACATTCCTGACAAAAGCGTTGGCTAAGCCAACTCTGAAACTAACTGGATTGAGATATGCAGTCTCGGTGTTTGCATCCCTCTAAATTCCAAACCAAGTGGACAGGACCCTTAACAGCAGCAACCCTGTTTCCCCAGTCCACCCATTCTCACCTTGACAATTTCACACCACTTCCCTCCTCAGATATTCCACAGCTGTTGGTAGTTCTGAATTCCACCCTAGGAAGGGGCTCCTGCCCCCCCTAAGAAGAGGCTCCCGCCCCTCACTGAGCCCAGCAGTGCCCCTCACCAGTGCTCTTCTCCCCACATGCTGGGCTTTAGGCCCTGTAACCAGTGCTCTTCGCTCTGCTTCTGCTTGCTGGGCAGCCTCGGCACCTGTGTGTGTGCTAGGACGCTTCCCCGCTTACAGTCTCCCCATGTTAACCTCTCGCAGCACAGTATCATGCTTTCCTTGTCCAGCAACCATTTCCCAAGCATGCTGGAACCCCCAGGGAAAAAACAGACATTTAACTTTGCAGCAGAAACTCTCTACCAGCCTCACCTGAACTCACTTCCTTCCCTGTGATCCAATGTTGTGAAGCTGTCATCCCCCAAATGCCCCCGGAATCAGTCTCCAGTGCCAACCTGTCAAATCCAAGGCTGTTCTGCTCACCCTCTTAGCAACAGTGGATGAAGCAATACTTCCGTTTCGGCTTTCTCTGCCTGAGCTCTAGGAAAACACACTTTCCTAATGCCCCTCTACTCCACTGCGCCTGTTTCAATCCCCAAATGTGACAGGGTCTCAGCTCCAGACCTCAACTCTCTCCTCAACCTGGATGAAAGCCACGGGAAATTTCCCACAGTCCCACAGTTGTATTACATACGTAGAGGCCCCACCCTCTTTTCTCCCATGGGTGAGACCCTTACAAATTAACTAATTAAGATCTTGATCCGAATGTCTCAAACTTCAAGAAACTTCAAACGGGAAAAAACAACCAAACTGACTGATTTCTCCCTTTCTCACCCCAAACCGTTCCCTCATGTGCTCCATTCCGCTAGTCGCTGCTCACCTGCCACCCTCGCTTGCTCAGCCTACCAGCATGTTCTAGCCACTATACTTTCTACGTACTTATTCCAAGCTGCACTAGCATACCACGTGTCAAACTCACTGAATTCTGCACTCAAACAAAAGTATTTCACCGTGTGTAAAAAGAGTAATTTACACCTTACTCTAGTATGATGTGTTCACACAAACAGCCATTTCTCCACAGAGCCACCAAAATAAAGAAATAAATACAGGCCTTTACCATTGCTCCTCATTACCTCCTAGAACAGTACCACATACTTGAGTCACGGGACATGGAGGAATCAAGCCGGTACTGACCTGGCTAGCTTTCATAGCATTGGAGGGGTCTAAGCATGACACCAAGATGAAAGCATTCAATGGTGTTGGCCCCGGCTGTGAACCACAAGCTACAATAATGAATGGCCTGGCGAGACATGTCCACTAGTACAAAAATGACTCAAATGATAGGGGAATAAGCAGTCACTTTCTGATGGCATTTAAAGGCCAATGCCACAAAACAGAACCCAAGCCTGGTTCACTAACTGGGACTAAAACCTGTGGCTGACTAGGTCAGAGGCCCTAGGGAGCCTAATACTATGACTCTGTTCTGGTTTGCTTTCTGATGCTGTGATAAAACACCGACCAAAAGTAACTCAGTGAAGACAGAAATTTGGCTTACAGATTATAGCCCATCATTGAGGAAAGCCTAGGCAGGAACTCCAGGCAAGAATCTGAAGGAAGGAACTAAAGCAGAAATCATCTGCTTACTGTCTTGCTCCAGACTCACATTTAGCTACCCTTCCTATACAGCCCAGGCCCGCCTGCCTAAGGCTGTGACCGCCCACAGTGGGCTGGGCCCTTCTACATCAATGAGCAATCAAGAAAAAAGGCCCATGGCATATCCACAAGCCAATTTGATGGAGGCAATTCTTTAACTGAGTTTCCCTCTTCCAGGTTCACTACCAAGACTAGCTATCATATGCTGCTAAATTAACATAGCAGTAAACTGATCACTAAGTTATTGTCCTGCTCATAGATCAGTGCATCTCTCAGGCATCAAAAGAGAAGCTTCTTTTTGCAGGAGATGGTGATTAATGAAAAAAAAAAAAAAACAAAACACAACTAATCAAAATGCAGAGAACAATAGACTGTAGTATGCTCAGTTCTACATGAGACATCTACATCAAACACACACACACACACACACACACACACACACACACACGGATTCATCACAGAAGAGGGGTAGAAACACTGTAAGAGCCATAGGTAGTAGACATCTACAGAAAAACATTACAGCACTGGACATGATAGAGCTGCTACACACACAAATTCAAAGTGGCTGTGGTTTCCTGCGTAAGAGCTGCACAAGATCAAGCCAATCAAAACCCCAGGGAAAAGGCTCATGAAGTCTTTTCCCTGTCTAAAGCATTACTGCCAATGCTGCTAGGAGAGCAAGAAAGACAGTTTTCTTCGGGTATTCAGCGCCTGAGAGGCTCCAATAGATGGGCCTACATCCATGCACATACAGGCCACACTAAGTGTACTCAATGGGTTTTAAAAACAAAGAGCACATGAAGTTGGGAGAGAAAAGTGGTGGGTAGGTAGGGTAGGAATTGGAAGAGGGGGGAACGGGATAGATTTGATCAAAACACACACAAGTATATATAAAACTGTCAAACAATAAAATAAAAAAAAAATTAGAAAAAGGGGGGAGGGGCAAGAAATGCAAAGAGGCAGGAAGATTACAGGTTTGAGGCCAGCCTGGGACATAAACAGACCACACACACACACACACACACACACACACACACACACACACACACACACACATTTTATTACCACTGGTTAATAAAGAAGCTGCTTTGGCCTATAGCAAGGCAGGTTAGAGCTAGGCAGGAAATCTAAGCAGAGATACAGGAGAAGGGCAGAGTCAGAAGCAGACTTCAGTCAGCCACCAGAGGAGCAAGATGTATTAGAACAAAGGTAAAGCCATGTGACACGTGAGCAATAGGCCAAACAGTTTGTAATTAGCAGAACAAAAGGGGTGGAGAGAGAGAGGAGGAGGAGGGCTGTGGGAAAGAGTTGGGGAGAGGTAGAGCATGTGCCCTTGAGCCATTTCTCACCACCATTATACCATATGGCCTAGTGTGGCTTTGAAAGTGACATTCCAGCTTCTACCTTTACTGATGGCAGAGTGTATTCTGCAAAGTATTCAAGACAATATTTCGAAAATGTAAAGCAGATTAAATCTCCCAATCTTTCAATGGTTTCACACCACACTTTTTAACAAGGCTCTCACACTTGCCCCTTTTAGCACTCTTCACAATTCTCCAGACACCTTTCCAGGTGCCCCCAAAACTGCACCACACGATTCCAAATAATTTGTTTTTCTTTTCCAAACTTAACTCAAAAGGTGATTCCAAATAATTTGTTTTTCTTTTCCAAACTTAACTCAAAAGGTCTTTACATCAGGTTCCTGTAAAACTGTATCCCTCTATTACTAGTCAACACAGAAATGCCCACTTGAGCCACCCAGAGAAGCTGGCCTGAAACAAATACTCCTTGATATAATTTGGCTTTTATAAATGAAACTTAATACTTAAAGTGTGTTTAGCCCTCTGTGTCCAATGAGAAAACTAAGTTGTTATCAGAGCAGTATCAAACTTAAACAGTGAGAAGAACTAGTTTTTATTTTTCAAGTCCTAAGGTGAAAAGGGTTGTAAAGATGAAGAGTTCCTTTCAAGGACACACATATATCTTTTCCTACTTCTTGAATTTCATTCCATATTTAAAGTGGAAATGGCAGGGCTGGGGAGAGAGCTCAGCTGTTAAAGTGACTATCATACAAGCAGGTGAACCTGAGTTCAGTCCTCAAAACCCACATAAGAAAGCCAGATGTGGAATGTACACTTGTAATTCCAGATCTGGGAAGGCAGGGACAGATGGTTCCCTAGGGCTCAATGGCCAGCCAGTCTAGCCTAATCCACAAGTTCTCAAAAACACAGCAACAAAAATAAGGTGGATAACACCTGAAGAACAATAATCATAATTGAGGTTGACCTTGGGCCTCCACCCATGTACCCATGTACACACACACACACACACACACACACACACACAGACACACACACACACACACACACACACAACACACACACACACACACACACACACACACATTTTAGAGGATAGGGAGATGGCTCAGTAACATGCCTACCATGCAAGAATATTAACCTGAGTTTCCGCCCTTAACACCCCCATAAAAAAGCCAACTGTGATGGCACATCTGTAACTCTAGCACTGGGACAGCTAGGGGGGCGCATCTGTAATTTAGCCTGGGGCAGGTGTGGGGGGCACATCTGTAACTCTAATCCTGTGACAGGCGTAAAGAAAATCTGCAACACTAGCACTGGGGCAGGTATGGGGCACATCTGTAACTCTAGTCCTGGGACAGGTGTGGAGCACATCCGTAACTCTAGCCCTGGGACAGGTGTGGAGCACATCTGTAACTCTAGCCCTGGGACAGGTGTGGAGCAAGCACATCTGTAACTCTAGCCCTGGGACAGGTGTGGAGCACATCTGTAACTCTAGCCCTGGGACAGATGTGGGGGCACATCTGTAACTCTAGCCCTGGGGCAGGTGTGAAGCACATCTGTAACTCTAGCCCTGGGACAGGTGTGGAACACATCTGTAACTCTAGCCCTGGGACAGGTGTGGAGCAAGCACATCTGTAACTCGAGTCCTGGGACAGGTGTGGAGCAAGCACATCTGTAACTCTAGCCCTGGAACAGGTGTGGAGCACATCTGTAACTCTAGCCCTGGACAGGTGTGGAGCACATCTGTAACTCTAGCCCTGGGACAGGTGTGGAGCACATCTGTAACTCTAGCCCTGGGACAGATGTGGGGGCACATCTGTAACTCTAGCCCTGGAACAGGTGTGGGGGCACATCTATAACTCTAGCCCTGGAACAGGTGTGGGGGCACATCTGTAACTAGCACTGGAGCAGATGTGGGGCACACTGTAACTCTAGCACTGGGGCAGATGTGGGGGCACACCTGTAACTCTAGCACTGGGATAGATGTGGGGGCACATCTGTAACTCTAGCACTGGGATAGATGTGGGGGCGCATCTGTAACTCTAGCACTGGGGCAGATGTGGGGCACATCTATAACTAGCACTGGAGCAGATGTGGGGCACATCTGTAACTCTAGCCCTGGGACAGGGGAGAGGGATGGAGATAATATAATCGCCGTGCTCCATGGCCAGCTAGTCTGTTTTGTGAGCTCTGGGCTTAGTGATAGACCCGTTCTCATAAAACCACCAGCCTCCTCAGGAACGCTCACACATGTGCGCACACATCCACATGTACATGTGCACACATATACAATCATGCATTCGTACATATATATACACAAAAAGAAAATTTTAATCAGTCATATTTATAAGAAACAAGAAAATGAATTTGTATATGACATTGAAAATAAAGAACAATAACTGTTTGACTCTAGGACTCTAGAGAACAGCTTTTGATTACTCTTTGGTCCTCCAAAGTAAGAAGTAGATGAACTATAAACCCATAGATAAAATGCTGTTCACATATAGAGATGATGGAGAGAAATATACACAAAGTATGTGTTCATACATAAAAGTTCATGTCAGATATTAAAGAGCTCTCACCAGAGTTTAATTCTTCAACCTAGATAAATTAACACCCTGTCTATACTCTGCCAACTTTAAACAGTTTCCTTAAGCACCTGTGTAACCATGCGTAAGAACTCATACAGTGATGGTGCCTTTCAGAAGTCCACAGGTGTGCAGGCAGCTAAAGAACACAACAGGAAGTAAGAGGAACATGACAGCAAAGTCACTGCTTTCAAACTCATTTCCAATGGCCAATCTTGCCAAGAGGTTGATCACCTAAACCAAGATTAATAACTGAATGACCGGGGCCACAATGAAAGAGGGCAAACCCCACCATCTCCAGATCACTATTCCTCTATGTGGCAATCAAGGTGTGGCAAGGACAAGGCAGGGATACTGTTCTCAGACAAGCGGAAGTCCTTCTGTTTTCAGTTCCTGACCTAAGTCCCAGTAGCAATCCACTACACTCTCAGAGTCTGGTACTGGACCCTGTTAAGAACAGCTGATCACAAGTCAGAGCAAAGGCCCCGCACTTTGAAAGGTCAATAAAGAGAAAGGAAGTTGAGAGAACAGAAAGCCCAGAACTTTGCTCTACAGAATCCAGTCTGGTCAAGGGTGAAGTCCTGCATCTGCTTGTGGACTAGCCCTGCAAAACAGATGGGCTCATTTTACACTCATCCTCCTCTGTCAGGTACATACCCTGTGGGCATGACCAGAGAACACAGGAAATGCTTCTCCACTCCTTAGTCACAGAAATATCCTCCTTTGGAAAGTGTACCCTAGATTCCCATTAACCTCTTCCATCAACACATCGTGCCTTTCCTGAAGCCCATCCCACCTACTACCTTCATCCTAGTGATTTGCAAATACTTGCAGAAGACAGTTTATTTTTCATGTGCTTTACCTTAGAGTCAAGAATGGTCCTGAAAGTATTGATCTTAAAATACCGTTCCTTAAATTGTATACACCATGGATTTTGTTAAAACGTAGATTGTAATTTGGTGGATCTGGTTCCTGGGTATTGCAAATGCTTGAGTCTCCGGAAGATTTTTAAGTAGCAAGGTTCTAAGAAGCAATGGCACCTACATACACAGATGACCACCCCGCAAAGCACAGTCATAATGGAATATCGCTTTTCTTTGTACAGTTTATTCTTTCTTTAATTGACAACATACTTTTCTTCTTTTCCTCTCCACAGCTTGCTTTTTTAAATAAATAAATTTATCTATTTTACATCCTGACCTCAGTTTCCTCTATCTCCTCCCCTCCCACTCCTTCCCCCACCCTCCCTCTGTTCCAACTCCCCAATCTACCTCTCCTCCATTTCTGTTTAGGAAAGGGAAGGTCTTCCATGAGTATCAACAAAACATGGCATATCAAGTTGTAGTTAAACTACGTACCTCCCCATGTATTAAAGCTGGGTAAGGTGACCCAGTATGAGAAGTGGGGTCCCCAAAGCCTGTAAAAGAGCTGGAGTCCCTGTTCCTGCTGTTGGGAATCCCACAAGAGGACCAGGCTACACAACCGTCACACACACAGAGTGCCCAGGTCAGTCCCATGCAGGCTTCCTGGGTGTTGGCTCAGTCTCTGTGAGCCCCTGAGCCCAGGCTAGTTGATTCTGGGACTTTTTTTTGATGCCACTTGCTTTTATTTGATCTGCATCTCTAAATTTCTCTCCTCTACTTTTTTTCTTCCTTATCTCCAAATATCCAAAATTATAAAAGTAATACAGCTAAGTGGTAGAGAGCACTTGTTTATCATGCACAAGGCCCAGAGTTTAATCCCTATACTGCAAAAATAAATAAATGAATAAATAATAAATAAAAGGTAAACGTGGCTAATAACAATGTTCTCACAGTATGTTCAAGTCTATTTTTATATGCTTTAAACAGATTTTATATTCAGTACACACATAAAATAATTTGAGTTCTGGCAAGTATTTAATGAGAATAAAAAAAAGAAGACTATAGGATATGAGTTTAGAAATTGGGCCTGATTTGTATTTTCACAAGGACTCTAAGAAAAGTAAGGCAAAAGGAATGTTGACTAAAAATGATTACAATCAATTTTTACATAATGAAAATACTTTAAAGTTCTACTTAAGGATCCACTTACAAATAAAATTCCTATTATCAAATAGATATGTTATTCCACAGGTTAGTTTTCAACTATATTTTTACTAAACATTTGTTTTCCTGTTACTTTATGTGCATGAATGCTTGCCTGCATGTCTGGACACCACCTGTGTATCTGGTGCATATGAGGGTCAGAAGGCAATGGATCCCCTGGAGCTGAAGTTACAGCTGGCTGTGAGCTCCATGTGGGTGCTGGGGACCAAGCCAGCACCCTCTGCAGCAGGAGCAGCAAGTGCTCCCAGCCACTGAGCCATCTCCCAGCCACTGAGCCATCTCCAGCCACTGAGCCATCTCCAGCCACTGAGCCATCTCCAGCCACTGAGCCATCTCCAGCCACTGAGCCATCTCCAGCCACTGAGCCATCTCCAGCCACTGAGCCATCTCCTATCCACTGAGCCATCTCCAGCCACTGAGCCATCTCCAGCCACTGAGCCATCTCCAGCCACTGAGCCATCTCCTATCCACTGAGCCATCTCCAGCCACCGAGCCATATCCCAGCCACTGAGCGATGTCCCAGCCACTGAGCCCTATTTTTAAATGAAAGCAAGAGAGCTTTCACAGTATGGTACTGTACATCTGAAAATTACAGAGCATTCAAATGCCTCCAGTATAAAGTCCATATGTAATCATAGACTGATTTGATGGCTAGACCCTTAATGACCATAACTAACCGTAATCAAGCTATCTACTCAACTAATATAGCCGGATTTTCACTAGAGCATTTGCCTTAAGATGCGTTAACAATGGCTTAAGTGTTGCCCAAGCTTGGAACATAAAAGATGCTACTACAGATTATGAGGAAGAAACTGATTTTTTTTTTCTTTTTCAGTAGGGGTTAATTTTTAAAGAAAGGTTCTCACTCTCTAGAACAAGATGGCCTTAACTTGAGGGTGACCTTCCTGCTGCAGCTTCCCTGGTGACCAGATTACAGGTGTGAGCCACCATGACCCACGAGAAACTGATTTTGTTTGTTTGTTTGTTTGTTTTTTGAAACAGGGTGTCATGTAGCCCCAGACTGACCTCCAATTGGCTCTGTAATAGAGGCTACCCTGAACTCATCTTCCTGCCTCAACCTTTCAAGGCCTCAGACTCTAGGTGTGTACCACCAAAACCAGCAAGAAACTCATTTTCTTTTAACTGAAAAATAACATGAATATTCCATACAGTTAAGAGATGAGATTCATGGGAACCCCAAACTCTCCACTGACGGAAGGCAAGGCCCTACTGCTGAAAACAACATCTACACAACTCGCTGAACAGAGAAGTGGAGCTGGGGCCTACCTAGAGTTTTCACCCCTACTGGCTAGAAATCTTGGTATCAGAAGGTATTTTGCACACTAACACAAGAGTAATGTAAACACCAACCCAGCTACAAGCCCTCTGATCTACAATGGTGTTCTCTAGTACAACGGAGGCACAAAGCTTGTGGGAGTCACCAACCAATATCTGATTTAAGGCCCACTCCAAGGACAGAACCCGGACTCAACACTGCTTGGGTGCCAAGAACCGGAGACTAAATGGCCAGGGACCTAAGGGACAACCAAACACTACCAGTCTACTAAAGCAGAGTAGCAATAAAATGACTTCTAACAACATTCTACTATACTCATAGACCAGTGCCTTGCTCAGCCATCATCAGAAAAGCTTTCTCCTGCAACAGTCAGGAACAAATATAGAGACCTCAACAAGACAATATGAGAGACCTATGGAACACTCAACCCTAAAGAGGATGTCTCCATCAAATCCCTCCCCTCAGGGCTCAGGGAACCCAGCTGAAGAGGAAACAGAGTGCAAAAGCCAGGGGGATGGAAACAAGGAAATGAGGCCTTTGAAACACAGCAGGACTAAGTTCAGTTAAACTAAAAGACGGAGGCAGTAAGCACAGGGCCTGCAGAGGTCTGCATCACATGGTCCTAGAGCTGAGAGGATAATGTGCAAACGCCCCCATCCCTAACCCAGAAGATGTCTCCAGTAGACGACCACTTGCAAATGGAAAACTTCTTCTCCAAAGGAGTCTTACTGGGCAAACAAACTACTCCAAAGGGGCTGCCAGGTCAACTGTAGACAGGCAACAGAAAACAACTCAACAGCATCTTTGGAGGGTCCTGTCTCATGTCATACCAGGGCTTTCTTTTTTTCTTTAGTTATCATTTTGACTTTCATTTTATTTATTTTTATCAATTTTTTTTTGTTTTTTTTTTTACTCTTCAGGTTTTGTGTATATATTATGGCTTCCGACTTTGTGTTTTTATGGGAATCCTGAATGTGTGAACGAGTGTGTCTCTGCGTGCTTCTGCATCTCTGTTTCTTGTGCCTTTTCTTGGGCTCTCTTCCTTCCATTTGTTTGTACTGTTTTATCTTATCATTTTTTATTATTAACCCTTGGACGCCTGTTTTCTAAGGAGAGCTAGAAAGGGTGTGAATCCAGATGGGAGGAGGGGGGGAGGAATTGGAAGGAGTAGAGGGAGGGGAAATCATGAACAGAACATATAGTGTGGTAAACTATATGTTATACTATATAGAAAGCTATTTACAATAAAGAAAACAACAAAAAGAAATGAGATTCAAGTCAAGTATGGGGGCTCATACCTATAGTCCTAGAACTAGGGCAGAGCTGAGGAATCTCTGAGTTTGAAGCCAGCCTGGTCTGACAGTGATTCAAATTAGATTCACAGTAGATGTTCCCAGGATACTACCAAGTTAAGAACGGATGCATCAGGACCACCTTCCTTGTTAGGAGAGACCCAGCCTTTACGGGCAGAAGCCTGGTGCCAACCCAAACTTTCCTTCTCCTTCCACCCCTCTTTCCCGTTCCTTGACTGAAACGGCCTCAAGTCCCAGCGATTCTCCACGCCCTCTGCACTGGCGAGTGCTCCTCACTCCTTTTCCACCTCACCTGCTCAGCAGCTACCCCGACATGACGTCACTGCCTGTCACCCACCTCTCATCTAGGATCTGCATTCCACACCACAGTCCTGGTAATTTCCCAATTACAAACCTAAACGTTTCTCCATCTCAAAACTCCCAGTGACCCTGACACTGACGCCTAAGACCCAAGCTATTTATAAGAATGTATGACTTTCTATGATTTGAGTCCTTCCAGGCTTTCAAATGCCCTACCACACTGTAATCCCCTCAGGGTTGGAATTTATATCCCCAACTGGCCTCAGACTCGATATCCTCTTGCCTCAGCCTACGCTATAATTACAGGTAGGTGTGTACCAGTCCACCCAGGCCTCATGCTACACTTAAAGCCTCATGATATCAAATCTTACTACTTGAATTCCCAGCATGCATCCGGCTATAGGTTGTCTAAACGCGGAGAATCTCTAGTGTTCCTCGCTTCTTCCTCTCTGCTGGCTGTACAATTACTATGCTTCTCTGAGATTCAGCCTGCAGCTGGAGAGAGAGCTCAGGCAGCGAAGCGCTTGCGCGCAAGCGTGAGAACCTGAACTCACTCCCCAGCACAAAAGCCAGGGGCAGTGGCATGCTGTCTCTGACCCCACTGCTGGGGAGGCTGAGAGAGACCATCCCTCAGGCTTACTGGCTGGCCAGACTACCCTAATAAAAATAAGCAAATAAATAAATAAATAAATAAATAATAACTGAAAAATAATAAAACTCAGCTTGGATCCCAGGAAAGCAACTAAAGACACCACCCCTTCCCCTTACTAGTATTATTCTTGTTTCCTACTCTGTGAACTCTATAGATAACACTGATATTTCATGGGCATCTACTATGTCCCTGCCACTGTTCTAATCATGTTACAGAATTAAGTGATTTAATCTTTGGGAACTGAATTACAGAGAAGTAACATCCTTAGTTTAGCCAACTGGGTGGAAACCCTAAAACATATATATTTGCATTCCTGTATCTATCACATCAATGTCTTACTCTGCCCTGTACGCTCCTTGAGGGCAGGGAGGATGCCATCTGTCTCTAAATCAACAGTACCTGGTATAAACTAGCTAGACATTGCATATATTTCTTGAATTAATTTTAAAATGATGCTCCTAACAAACTCAAGATAAAACTAAGAATGCAAGGATGAAGCAAGCTATTTTCTTTAGCAAAGAAAAGGGTGTTAGAAAGAGAGCTTACTACCAACATGAGATTACAGTCCTTGATGAAATGGACTTATTTTGTGGTAATAGTGCTTAATAGCTATAATAAATCAAAACTCAAAGGACCATTTGCTTAAGATTAACTTTTTTCCCCTCACTAAGTAAGAATTCTTGTTTCTTATCATTCACAGCAGTAAAAGAAAGCACTAAATTTACTTTGCTCAAATGGAAAAAGGCAAATCATAGACCACTGCTACTAATTGCTTCCTTAAATCCTGCCAAGAAATGTATCCCATTAGGCAATTAAAAAGAAAATACAGTTGCCTGACTAAGCATTTCACAAAAGAATTTCTAAGGTTGTATAGACTGGCATTCCATTATTCAAATACTGAAAAAAATCCTCTAAATATAAATGAAAAATAAGAACAAAATAAAACCACCAGCCTATACAATATAAACTTCTATATTAAGATACATATGTTAGATTAAAACATGTGCACAACCATCTTCATTTAAAGTTATAAAACTAAAGTTATTCTTACACTGATGAGAAAGGACCCTACGACTCACACTTTGGTCCTCGGGTGTGTTCTCAGTTGTAGTCCTCTGAGATTCTCTGGAACAGAGTAACTAAAACCCACAGGGACAGTACCAGCAGCAACAGCACGCACACAGTACTTGTGAGAGTCATCTGCTCCCTGCCTAGCTTCTAAATATTTGTCTATCACTGAAAGGTAACTCTGCTACCAAGAGACCCAAACGTTCAAGCAACAGCGTGTTTTGGCGACAAGCCATCAACCTCCACCCCACCACAGCTTACCATTTCTTTGTACATTCAACCATCAGCTCCTGGTAGGAGGCCACAAACTGGAACTTGGAGGCATGTTTTCCCACTCGCTGCAGTCTCTTCCAAACTGAAGCCATGGTGATGGGTCAGTAGACTGGAACAGCTCTGGATTCGCAACACAGCAGCCTTAGTAAAGCAGAGGGTCCACAGCACACGAGCTTTGCATATATGTCTGTACTTTCAAAAAAGGAAAAAGCTAGAACTTGAAATGATGCTTGGAGTCCATAAGTCTTCTCCCTGTTTCACAGGGTAAATCCTATCTTAGACGGGTGGCCCAGTCAGGAACCGTTAACAGACATGACACGGTGAGAGAGAGGAGCTTCCCTCATGAAGACATCACCACTCCACCTCTGTGACGTGTATTCTGGAGAACTGAAAAGCAAAACACAGACAAAAAGAGAGAGCATGAGGACAGAAGCCTAAGAAGTGTTAGATAAGCCTGCAACAACCTCTGCTATCTGTGTGCTTCTCAAACAATGAAACAAAACACCGGCCTCCAAAGCCAGGAACATCAAGGATGCAAGATACCGAGGAAGAAATGACGAATCACACCGAAGACAGGCAGATACACCAGGCTGTCAGCACCAACCACCGGGAGCTGCCAGCCCAGCGGGGCCCTGCCTTCCCTGCCTAGCATCACGGAAGGGAGAGCAGGGCGGGAAAGTCGGGGATGCTGATTAATGTCCACCACCAGTCAGAGGGAGGAGTGGAGTCTTTTTAAATAAACTTTATTTCTCAGCCGACAATGAACAGCCTCGAGTCTCAGAATATGTGCTTGGAGCAAACTGGGGTGCAGGGAGGGACGCTGGCTCAGTGGGAGAGGGAGAGGGATGGAGAACTCGAGTGGAGGGAAACCTCGCGGCAGAGGGAGGGCAAGGTCCCGGCTCCCGGCCACTTTGCTTCCCCTTCACCTTGGCTGCCAGGAGGAGGGGAATGGAAACTCCTGCCTGGGCTCGAAGCAATGGCCAGGCGGGCCAGCGGGCAGTGCGGGGTGCGGTGCCTCCCTCCCCCATCGGGAGCAGCCGGCCCAAGCCTCGTCTCCTCACGCACCGAGCGCAGACCCCTGCCTCTCTCCGCAGAGACAGGCGTTGCCAGCCGCCGGCCCCGTCGCCCAGACGTTGCCGCTGGACCCCCAGCCCGGTCCCCGAGCCCCGGCCCCTCCGCTCGCCCACTCTAAGCCCTCCTCACACCTCTAATCCCGCTGTCCCCTCCTCAGAGCCGTTCCTCCGTCGCCGCCGCCGCCGCAGCAGCCGCTGCCACCGAGTCCTCCATCCCCGCTGGAGCCGCGTGGAACGGCGAAGCCCGGCGCGGCGCTCGCGGGAGCCGGGGTCTGCAGCCTCCCGGGTGGACGACGCCCGCCCCCTCCCCGGCGCAGCGCCCTGCGACCGTGCCCCGTCCCCCGCCCCCCCGAGCCAGCCCTGCCTGCCTCAGCCGCGGCTCAGCGCCCAGAGCCCCCTCCCCCGCCTTCCTCGGCCGCCACCACCATCATTACCTCCCCCGCCGCACCTCTCACACTAACCCTACCCACAGCGGCTCAACCTCTGTCCGCACCGCCGCCATTGGCTGAGCCTGAGCGGGCCCCGCCTCCCGGGAGGGCGGGCCTTAGGCCTGTCGGGGCCCTTCATTGGCAGACCCTCGTGCCCGTCACCCGGGCTCCACCCCTAGCCCGCGGGGTGTTTTTTCCTGAGGTGGAACCCGCCGGGTCTACCCTCCTTTTCTTAAAAAAAAAAAAAAAAAAAAATTGGAACTCACGAAGGACGATCCCGCCCATTCCCTTGAATGGTTGAGAGAGGGCAGCGGGAGGAGTAAGGAGTGTTTATAGTGAACTGGAAAGCGATTGCGGAAGGTGGCTGTCTGTCAAAGGCGCCGTGGCTGCCGGGCGGGGTTTCTGGCTCCAGCTGTAGGAACGGAGCTGGGTCTGGTTCTAGCGGCGGCCAGGGACACCGAGTGCTGTGGTTTTTCTCCTCTCCCATCGGCACCCAGGACCTGGGCGCTCCTCTCCTGTGTCACTAGCAGCCAGCGATTTTGCACACACAGCCCTTATTTCACTGTATTCTTTCCCAGTTTTTCCTTGACCTTGCAGGCCCCCGCCCCGGGTTCAAGGCCGTCCACAGTAAGATTCATTGAGCTGAGCTGGACATAAAATGTTTACAGTACAGTTTCTTCTTGTTCTCATTCTCAGCATTTCTTTGAATCATGCATTCTCGTGTTCGTTTGCGGTCTCATTATCCTCCGGTATGAGCTGTGGGTGGATTTGGGAGTGGTTGACTATGTTAAAAGTGTGGTTAAAGGCAAGGGAGAGGAATGGTGATTAGTCCTATTGAGTCAAGTCTCTGGCAGCTCAGGATGGCCTGGAACTCTGTTGTAGCCCAGGGCTGGCCTTGAACTATGACCCTTCTGCCTCTGCTGTGCCTCCTGAGTGCTGGGATTATAGGAGTGCACCAGCCCAAACGGATTTTTGTTTTGCTTAGTGTCTAGCTATACATCCAGAGGTTAGCCTCGAACTCATGATCTTCCTGCTTCAACCTTCAGGGTGCTGAGACTTCTGGGATCTCAGGTGTCCATCCCTGTGATCGCAGGTGTGAAGCACTGCCTAGCTCTAAGATCCCTTTTGAGGATGTGAAAGCTATAGACACTTTCTCAAGAGGCAGAAAATACCCTATCCCCAAAGATTTATTTTCAGTCTTAGATGTTTCACAGACTTCTGATATAAAGAACTACGAATAAAATGATAGCTTTGGGTAATAAACAGTAATGTAAGATTAGGAAACTGAGAAGGAGGCTAGGAATGTGGCTCCGTGGGAGAATGGTTGCCTAGGAATATGAGAGAGAAGCGGGGAGACGGGACACGGGAGAGGGCAGGGAAAGAAAAATAGGGAGAAAGGAGAGAGAGAGGGGAAGGGATGGGGGAGAGGAGAAAGAACAGGAGGACTGAGAAGGAATGGTCAAAAAAGCAAAACACTCAGCAAGGATTAAGCACATTGGAAATGAGAGCAAGCACGAAAACGGGCAAATGTTTCCAGGCTCGTTCCTAATCTTATTAAAGTGGGAGGCAGATTTTTAAAAAGACTTGGAAGTTATTGGGGTTCTGGGAAGGATTTGAAGGAGGGCAAAGTAGGCTGATGTGAGATCATCTGTATAGAATGGGGATCAAGAGAAAAGTCAGGAAGTGTACATTCAGGAGAGATTTCAGGAAGACAGGAGCCTTGAACCCAGTACCTACTTCTACTTCCACTTTCAGGAAAAGAAAGTGATCTAATAACACCACAAAAAAAATGTGTGCTTTATAGGAAGTGGTATAGTACCATTGTTATGTCTTAATTCTAGAATGTAAAATAACCAAAATAATGTATTCTTATTTTATATGCACTTCCAAGTTCTCAGCTGTCGCTTCTACTGTAGGTTGCTTCCTACAGTCAGTATGATCTCAGATACTAATATATTCTACTTCATTAATAGATATTATGTGTATAAACTTTTTAATGGATAATTTTAGAAATGGTCAAACTATGTTCCTCTAAACTATCCTTCAAGAACTCACATGATAATCAGGTTTTTGTACTTTCCTTACTAATCTATCATAGATTCTCAAATATTCTAATGTAGTCTCTCTGGGTTCTTTTAATATTCTTTCCCTTCCTCAAAGGGGGCACTTTATTGGAAAGAAATTATCTAAAGAGCAATGGGAACGGGAGGGAGAAGGAAGGAAGGATAGGTAGATCTTTAAGGATCTTCCTCAAGTTGTAGAAAAATTCAAGACACCAGTAGTGTTTTTTTTTGTTGTTGTTGTTGTTGTTGTTGTTGTTAATTTTGAGACAGGGTCTTTCTATGTAGCCCAGCTGACCTGGAACTCTTTATGTAGACTAGGTGGCCTCCAACTCACAGAGATCTGGCTGTCTCTGTTTCCCAAGTGCTAGGATTAAAGATATATGCCACTATACCCAGCTGAGTATTTTTCTTGAATGTAGACTTACGTTTCTTTCTGGCCACCAAGGTAGCTATGGAAAGAGTTAAAATGTCTGCAGACCAAGGGAAGAAGTTAAGAGTGGACTCTGATGGTCTACCGGCGAGTTCAAGTGCACGGGGCTGTCTGCTGACAACTGCAAGGAGCAGCCACTTCGCCCCACAATACTTTTAAAAGTCACCTGCCTAGCAACTAAATTGATTGGGGAACTTTAAATGCAGACTATTCTAAGGTTCGGTCTGCTTAGCCTATAATTAAGTACCAACTAAATATCGATCACCTTAAATACTATTAATAGTACATCAAAGTTACAGTTTCTATTCTCAAAGAATTTTCAGAGAGAGATCTTTAGTGTGCATGCAAGAAAAATTTCCTAACCTCTCTGAGATGGAATTTCCTAGCCTGTAAAACCAGGAAACATACCCACCTTTATGGGATGTTGAAAAGATGGACTATATGAACATAAAGTACCTGTCACAAAATAAGTAGTCAAGTGATAATTAATAGTGTATATTGTTATGTTTAATAGCAAACTTAAACAAGAAAAAAGCAAAACATTTTCAAGAATACCTGAGCAATAACTACTTGGTATGACACGTCTCTGCCTGAAAAGCTAAGGGCTCACAGACAGTAAGTACATTTGACATTATTATTCTCACATTAACTCAGTGGATACAAATGCATACCAATAATCTTGGTGGATTTGTGACTTTATGATAATTACTTAGTATTTACTTCCCTTCAGTCCTCATTTCCACCCTTCATGCCTATTAGCTGGGATCTTTTGGCAAAGCTACAAGTTACTTTTTTCCTGAAGGTTCCATGTCCCCTGCCTGTCACCAAGTACACTCTGATGACTGCTCCTCCTTCCAGGGTCCCTGACATATTTCTGCTGCCCCTTCCCTAGTCCCCTGTTTAAGGGGCCTTGATTGATCATCAGCTCTGTCCCAGGCTTGATTTGCATCACAATAGACCTTGGGTTGCTGGCTGCAGAATTTTAGTTTTACTGAACTGTAGAGTCAATATTTTTTAAAAATTAAATTTTGCCTGTTAAGTACCATCAAGCATAAAATGCAATAGGTGGGAAACACCACCCACAAATCTTAAATCTTCTTTGTGATAGAAAAGGTTTAGAAAAGGACCAAGTTATTTTCAATGGACCAGCTGTTTTTGTCAGAAACCCCCCAGATGAAGCTTTCTCAGTTAGGGAATGCAGCCATGGGCTTGCTCTTTTGTTATCTTTTCTGGTGACAAAATTCTTATATTTGGGTTTTACAGTTTTTACAGTAAAATTGTTAGCAGTATTATTGCAGGATCTAACTACTAATGGGATTTGTGCCTCAGTCTTTAGAATAACTTTTACTCCAGATAACTACAGATATTTGCATTCATTTCTCCCAGTTACCATGGCAGTTGTGCTGTACACAAAAATATTACTGCAGTTTATAACTACTGATGGAATTATTGTAAAGCCACACCCAAAATACATAATCCCAACTATCCTGTAACAATTTTATAACCTTAAAATCTCACTATGGCAAACTAATGCTTTTAAAATTTTGACAATGGTTTTTATAATTTTTCAAAGTATTTCCTTTACACTGTGGCATTCTTCAACATCTCACCCCAAACTGACCTTAGCATTACATCTCCACTCCTTTTAAGCTGCCCTTTGCTCATTGTTTCAGGGAAGAAATAGAAGAGAATGTAGAAAAACAGGATCCTCGCTGCCTTGAGATCCAAAACCTAGCCTTCGGAGAATAATGGAATAGAATCTAAGTGGAAAGTTGCATTGCTTCACTCAATAGCCTCTAGTCACAAGTGACCTAAACACAGTGTGACTAATCCAAATTGATTTGTGTTGTAAGTATAAAATATGCAGTGTTTGCAGAGAATCACTGTATATAAGAGAACATAATATATACCTTATTCACTATTTGACATTGATTACACTTTGACATTATCATATTTTGGATGTACTGAGTTAAACATTACAAGTAATTTCACCTGTTCCTTTACTTTTTTTATTCTGGATGCTATAAAACAACGTAAGTATTTTTGATTATTTTGTTTTTGTTTTGCAGTACTGGGATTGAATCCAGGGCCTTACATGTACTAGACAAGCACTACCACTAAACGCAGCCCGAGTCCCAAAATGTCTTTCTGTATGTGCCTGCCCTGTATTGCTAGAGGACAGTGCTGGTATGGATAACAGCAAAACCTATTTTCAATTAGATGAAAATAGATATCCTGGGCTGGAAGAGAAAGAAAGTTGGAGAAAATGTAGTAAGAACCTACATGTCAATAAATCACTAACAACAGTATTTATTATCACCGTATTCTGGGAAAGTTAACTGAAATGGTGGTTTCTACCTGGGAGAGCTGAGAGATACAACTTTTTCCTATTAGAAGCCTAACGATGTACAAACCCCTTAGAAAATAAAGGACCAGGCCAAACTGAGCCATGTATCTAGGCCAACCTACTAGAACTTTAAAACGACACAGTCCAATCAAACTTTCAGTGATCAACAAATATTCTTCACCTGCCTATCCAGTAGATACCCATAAACTACTTGGGACTATCTGGGCACTTGAAACCTGGTTAATACTAGAGTAGTTCAAGTTTTAGTATTATTTCATTGCAATTGCTACAAATATAAATAACTGTAACTGACAGGTGGCTACCATATTGGACAGTGTGCAAACTTATAAAGAACACTGAGGTTCAGGATGATTCAACACAAGTCCCACTTCCCTAAAAAGGTACCCAGGGTGTTAGGGAGACACCACATAAGGAGCCTTGACCATAACCCATGATGAACTCAGGAGTAGTCAGAGAGTAGATGCTTTTGCAGAAAGATGTACTAAAAATCTCAAGAAGGCCAGAATCTAGTGTTTTGTCTCCTGTCCTTGACACCCAGATGCAGCGTAAGCCCTCTCTCTTGGTGCAGTCTCAGCCATACAGACCACGATTGACCATTTACCACCCCTTTTGAAATCGGAGCTTAAAGATGAGGTCTGGTAGAGCAATGGAAAACCGTTAGAATTCCTAGCCACTCCCCTAGCTACATTACCACACATGCACTGTCCAGTAGCCAGGCAAGATGCTTAGACATCCTAGGGCCTTACATCCTACATAATCTGTGATCACGCAATCTATTCGCATGCGAGGCATAGCTACAGTAAGTCCTTATGCGCATGTGGGGGGAGCCTATAAAAGCAGGTTCCACCTATTCCTCCCCTCTCTTCCTGCACGGTCATTGCACAGGCCTATGCATACCCTTTCTATTCCCTCCCCTTAATAAACTCTTTTTTTTTTTTTTTTTTTTTTTTTGGTTTTTTGAGACAGGGTTTCTCTGTGTAGCTTTGCGCCTTTTCCTGGAACTCACTTGGTAGCCCAGGCTGGCCTCGAACTTACAGAGATCTGCCTGGCTCTGCCTCCGGAGTGCTGGGATTAAAGGCGTGCGCTGCCACCACCGCCCAGCTTAATAAACTCTTATAGTGGGTTTTGTGCCTCGTGGCTTCTCTCGCATGGTAAACAATACCACTTAATAAATAACATTGCGCCGTTTAATAAATAACAAAAACTGTAAACTATTTCTTGCAAACCTGCCTTTCCTTAGATTGAGAATTATACCATGTAAGTGTGTGTGTATCATATATATATGTATATATATATATGTGATAATTCTAAAAGAAACTTAAAAGTTGATCTTTTTAAAGGTCACTTTTCCCCCCACCTACTATTACAAATTCTTAGATTGATGTGAAAACGTAGAAAAGCTGCATTAGTAAGTCAGTACTCCAGTGGGCTGCACTGGCAAGTACCTGTAAACCCAATTCTTGGGAGGCAGAAGCAGGAAGATTGTAAATTTGAAACCAAACCAGACTGTAATGTGAGATTCTATCTGAGGGATGGGCATTAAAATAATCTTTTTAAAAAGCCTAACAATACAGTATATTCTTTTTTGAAATGTTTTTATCCAGGTTGCCCAAGGGCAAATCTGTAAAGTTAGTCATAAGGAAGTTTTGGACATTGGCCTGGGATGGCACTATGCCAGAACCTAAACTGTATGCTAAATCCCATCACTTTTTATGTAGCCCAGGCTAGCCTTAAACCCATGATTCTCCAGCCTTTGCCTCTTGAGTTCTGGGATTAACCTGGGCCTGGCTGATAGAAGCAAGAGAACACTCTTGTCTACCTTAAATCCAGGCAGATACAGGGGCTTGTGTACAGACATCATCCACTGAGGATTCAGCATGGCCGACTATTATTCTTGAGTAATACTGAATGATTAGACATTCATAACTCAAGAATATATTACAGGCAATGCCATTAAATTGTAGATATTTGGGGCTAGAGAGATGGTTTATCCGTTAAGAGAGCAGTGGCTGTTCTTCTAGAGGACCCAGGTTCAATTCCCAGAATCAACATCATGGCTCAAACCCTTCTGTAATTCTAGTTTCGGAGGATCCAACACACTCTTCTGGCTTCTGTGGGTACAGGCATGCACATAGTACACAGATATACATGGAAGCAAAACACTTATTGTCTTAGGGTTTCTACTGCTGTGAAGAGACACCATGACCACAGCAGCTCTTATAAGGAAACGTTTAGCTGGGGCTCACTTACAGTTTCAGAGGTTCAGTCCATCATCATCATGGCAGGAAGCATGGCAGCACACAAGTAGACAAGGTGCTGGAGAGGCGGCAGGAAGAGAGCAGCAACATTGGACCTGGTTTGAGTATATGAGACCTCAAAGCCTAACTAACCCCCAGTAACATATTTCCTACAACAAAGCCACACTTACTCCAAGGTCACACCTAATAGTGCCACTCCCTACGTGCCTATGGGGGTTGTTTTTCATTCAATGCATCACATTCTGCTCCCTGACCCCCACAGGCTTGTGGGCATATCATAGTCCAACTTCAAAAATCCCCATAGTCTGTCACAGTATCAGCACTGTTTAAAAGTTCAAAGTTTAAAGTCCCTTCTGGGATTCATGCAATCTAAATGTAATCCCCTGTAAAAATCAAAATAAAAAAAAGCATATCACGTACTTCAATATATAATGGCACAGGATGTACATTACTGTTACAAAAGGGAGGAAGGGGAGCATAGTGAGGAAATACTGGGCGAAAGCAAGATGGAAAACCAGGTGAGCAAACTCCAAACTCTGCATCTCCATGTCTGATATCAAAGTACTCTTTAGATCTCCAACTCCTTTCAGCTTCGTTGACTGCAACACACTTCTTTCTCTTGGGCTGATTCCACTCCCTTTTAGCAACTCTCTTCAGTAGGTAACCTACAGCTCTGGCATCTTGAAGTCTCTAAGGCAATCTAGGCTTCACCTTTACAGCTTTACACAATGGCCTCTCTAGGCCTCCATGCAGGGACATCCCTGACACATGCCTGGACTCAATGGTTTTCATTAACCATGGAGGGAGACTCCATAATCCCTTTCTTCTATCCTTGACTCTAAAGTCAGAACCACATGGCCAAAGCTGCCATGTTCTGCTTTTTGCTGGGACTGGGACATGTGTCCCTTGTTCAATTATACATTCACCAGCTTTTTGGTTTTGATGGTTTCCTTCACTGTCTAAGCTTGGCTGTCCTGGAACTTGCTCTGTAGACCAGGCTGGCCTCAATTTTAGAGATCTGCCTGCCTCTGCCTTCTCAGTACTGGGATTATAGGTGTTTGCCACCATGCCTGGCTCTAAGTTTTTTAAAATTCTTTTCACAAATTGGAAGCTTAGCTGAGTGGGATCTTCCTCTGAGATCACCACTCCCTTAATTCCACTTAGTATCAGGCTTTTCTTTAGTCTGTTTACAGTTTCTGGTGCCCCTTTTCTCCTCAAACTGTACATTTTATAGCTTTCCTTGCTCAGCATGTCCACATTCTAAGCTGTTAATCCACAGCTCTTCAATTTAGCCTCAGGCAGATTTTTTTGGACAAGGGCAGAAGCAGCCACATTCTTTACCAAAATATCACAAAAACAGTCTCTAGGCCACACACTAATATCCTTCTCCTCTGAAACCTCTTGAGCCAGGGCCCGAAGGTTCAAATCACCCTCAGCACTATTGTCTTCCATGTTCCTACAAGCCCACTAACTGCTTTTCTAGTCCAAAGTCCCAAAGTGTTCCATATTCTTCCAAACAAAAACATGGTCAGGCCTATCACAGCAATATCCCAGTTCCTAGTACCAACTTCTGTCTTAGTTAATGTTTCTATTGCTGTGAAGAGACACCATGATCACTGCAACTCTTATAAAGGAAAACATTTAATTGGGGCTCTTGACATCATTCAGAGATTTAGGCAGGCAGCAGAAAGAGAGAGACACTGGGCCAGGCATGATCATTTGAAACCTCAAAGCCCACCCCCAGTTATCAATTCATCTACACCCAGTGACATACGTCCTCCAACAAAGCCACTCCTCCTAATAGTGCCACTCCCTACGTGCCTATGGGGGCGATTTTCATTCAAACCACCACACTGATAAAACAAAATTTTAATTTTTTTTTTTTTCGAGACAGGGTTTCTCTGTATAGCTTTGCGCCTTTTGTGGAACTCACTTGGTAGCCCAGGCTGGCCTCGAACTCACAGAGATAACCTGCCTCTGCCTCCTGAGTGCTGGAATGTAGATACTCAAAATACTAACAGTACAGCTAAAACATTAATCAAAATAGATGATAGTCACATGTCATTGTGCCGTTATAGATCAACTCAATATCACCCCTGAATTTATAGATCAATAGATCTATACTATGCTCTCAATCTGAGTCTTCAAATTACTGGAGATAATTTCATAGTGGTAAAGTTCCATTCCACAATGCTGAATAAGTCAAGGAGAGTACAGCTATTACAGATGATATGCACATTGTAAATAAGTGGTCAGTTCCAGGGATTATTGCAGCAAAGGTTTGAATTGGAATTGGGAGCCCTTTCTGAGAAAGATTTTACACAATTCAATGAATTCACAATCTTATAAAATTAGTAGAGATTCTTGACCATGGCTTATTGTTTCTTTCTCCTGAAGTGCCTTTGATTAGATAAACTGACCTTAGCTTCGTTTCTCCTGTGTTTTCAATAGTAAGAATAAGTTCTGGATAACTAGATAGACACATACCCAGTATGTGTGTTCCTCAAAATAATTCTAATGGTTATATTTAGTATGAACAAAATAATATAATAACTTCTGAAATAATAAAGTAAGATGGACAGGCAAAGAAAAGTAAATCTCAGGTAGCCATAAAAACACTCCCTTCTCCACAGTGTGGTATGCAATGAAAACACCTCCATCTCAAACAGATCAAAGAACGGGAAGCTATGAGGAGGCAGAACCTGCCAGACACAAACCCTGGAACAAAATGAGGAAGAACAGCCCCATTGCCAAAACTTGCCACATAGGAGTAGACTGGTAAGAACCCAGCTTTCAGGCTGTGCCAACTCGTGCAGTTTGGCAATCTTCTGGACAGGGTAATGGGTACAAATGCCAGGCCAAAGACAGTAGCAGTGGAGCCAGAGAGTCACAGTATCACTTAGGCCTCTGTTTTACATGAGAGCAGCTGGGTATTTCTTTATATTCCTTTGCAACTTTGGGGTGCTATTTTTAAATATCCCCCAAAATGGTACATTGATTTCTTTCTCCAAGAAAAGAAAACATTGGGTAAGACTAAAGTTTTTGTACCATGATTCAGTCTTTTCAAAAAAAAGTCCTGATCTTTAATATTATAACTTCGATATTCTATCTCTGAAATTAGTCTATTTTTAAAATGATTTTCTTCTTTTCATGTATATGTATGTGTGAGATGTGCATGTTTGTATGTGTGTTTGCATGTGTGTGTGTGCACATGTGTGTACACAGGCCCAAGGCTGCTGACAGGAATCATCTTCTGTGGCTCTTATATCTTATTCTTTGAGGCAGTGCCAGGGTCTCTTGCTCAAACACAGAACTTGCCAAATGGCGAGTCTAGTTAGCCAGCTTTCCTTGTCTCCACTTTCCAAGGCTAGAATTATAGGCAGGCCACCGTCCTCCGACCTGGCATTGACCCAGGTTCTGGATCTGAACTCTGGTCCTCGTGCTGGGTAAGCAAGCACTTTAACAGGCAAGCTGTCTCCCCAGCCCACAGGTTCACCTTCTTGTAGACACGGAATACAGTACTGTTTTGAGCCACACCTCCTGAGAAGCCTCTTAAAGAATTATCAGGCACTATTTGTGCCCCATTTCTTATTTCAAAAATGCATGTGGGCTGGAGACACAACTCAGCAGTTACAAGGACTTGGAGAGGATGCAGGTTCGGTTCCCGGCATCGACACGAGGTCTCACAATCACCTCCAGGTCCCGAGGACTTCATGACATCCTCTGTCCTCCACAAGCACCTGCATGCATGTGTGTAGCACACACACACACACACACACACACACACACACACACACCTAAATAAATAAATATCAGCCAAGCACCTTTTCTCTAGTAACTAGCCTGCTTCAGTGTAGAAAAAGAGGTGCCTCTTTCTTGGACACTTGTTAAAGATATACACACATGAGGAAGGAAATAACTTGGTCATGTTTGAAATATTTGCGTGTTCCTTGAAAAATGAAAACAAGAACAGGGGCCATATTATTAACTGTTTGACTCTTGGTATTCTTCAACACTCTTCCTAGCTAGCCACAGTTGCCTGGCCTATCATGAGGAATATGCATCTGTGTGTAATGTGTATCCTCCAGCATAAATCATGGCTTACAAAAAAGGCCAGTTGCCGGTGACAGACCAAGTAGCATCTCTTTTCCTTGTACCTGTCCTGCTGAGACATAAACAATGGCTGTGCTTCAGGCATGCAGAAACCTTGCTTGTACACTTTGTGGTGACCAGGAATGTTAGTTGACTTTTAACACTTTTCCCAACAGGTCATCTGCTTTGTCTTACTTATCCCCATAGTATCTGACTTTCAGCTTGCCTTGGGAGATTTAAATCAACACAGGAACTCATATCAGGTTCTGCTAGAAGGACAAGTGTGACTTAGGGTTTCTATTGCTGTGAAGAGACACCATGACCACAGCAACTCTTATGAAGGAAAACATTTAATTGGGTCTTGCTTACAGGTTCAGAGGTTCAGTCCGTTACCATCATGGCAGGAAACATGGTAGTGCACAGGTAGACATGGTACTGGAAAGGAGCCAAGAGTTCTGCTTCTGATCAGTAGGAAGTAGGCAGCAAGAAGAGAGAGACACTGGGCCTGGTCTGAGCCTCTGAAACTTCAAATCCCACCCCTAGTGACACACTTCCTCCAAGAAGACCACACCCACTCCAGCAAAGCCACACCTCCTAATAGTGCCACTCCCTATGGGAGCCATTTTCTTTCAAACCACCTCAGAATGTAACTTTGAATGGTGGCTTTCAAAGTTGTTTTGGAATATCCAAAGAGATTTGGACTTTACTTGGAGGTGTTCTTGAATGAAAGCTGCATTTATTTATTAACAAATATTAGTGGATAATTAGTAAGCTTGAGTCATTGTATAAAGTACTAAGAATGCAACACATCAAAAGAGACAGAAAAAAAAAAATCCCAAACTGTCCTGCCCTCCTGAAACACACTCCTCATCAATTAGAAATCATTACTCAAACGTTTGATCTAGAAAATCCAAGTTGATAAGAGGGGACTATGCTTTGTTTCACACTGACACAAAACATGAGAAAAGTGTTATTATAAATGATAGTACTTTGGAGACTATTGTTCATAAATCACTCACTCAATAAAATCTACCTTACTATTGTACTTTGTATTCTCTCCTTTGTGGTTGTTTATGCAGAATCCCATTATAGACATCACAACACGCACAGATTTACAATCTATATTTGAACTGGAGTCCTGTTTGTGTTTATTTGAATTATAGTATTATATTACTATTTTGTTATTAGTTTTGTGTTTCATTAAACACTTTAGCAATATTGATACTATTTCTTAAAATAATGGTTATAATACAATACTACTCTAGCTATAAAAAGTACAAATCATCACATGCCCAAACTGAATTACCTTGTCTGAAATAGATGATGTACAACCTTTAAATGTTAACCAAAACAATCTAATGAACACATTCCCTGGCACTCACATGCAGCTTTTAAGAAGGCCATAGGCTTTTAGCCAGGTGTGGTGGTATGTATCTGTAATTCCAGCATTTGGGAGGTTGAGGCAGGAGCATCAGGAGTTCAAGAATTCTCAGATATATAGCAAGTTCAAGGCCCCAGTATTAATTGTTTTTCTATTGCTGTGATAAGACACCATGATCAAGGCAATTTATAAGCGTTTAACTGGGCTTATAGTTCCAGAGGGTTAGAGTTTATGATGGTGGAGTGAGGCAGGAGGCAGGTAGCTGCAGCAGCAGCTGAGAGCTCACATCTTAATCTTCAAATAGGAGGCAGAGAGCACACTGGGAATAGCACTGAGTGTTTTTCAACTTCAAGCCCACCTCCAGTGACACACCTCCTTCCACAAGGCTATAGCTTCTAATCCTTCCCAAACAGTTCCACCTACTGGGGACCAAATATTCAAACATATGTGCCTATTGGGGCCCTTCTCATTCAAACCACCACAGCCAGCCTGGGCTATATAAGACCTTATTGTAGAAAAACAAAAGTAAAAGGTAAGCATAATCCATTCCAATTGGCTCACCAGCTACAGCTCATAAGCTATTTTTAAAAAATGAAAGAAACCAATTACTGTGATGTTTTGAGGGTCCAATGCAAGAAAAGTTTCAAAAAGTGAATAAGAAATCAGCTTTGAAGTACTGCACCAGTAGGATCCCAAATGGAGAAATTTCTCATGATTATGAAGTTCTCCTTGATGTCAAGAAAAGGAAATTATATGACCAAGAAGGCAAGCAGGCGATTAAAGAGGATGGCGAAGCTGATGACTCTGACTCTTCCACTGGCATCTTTGCTATGTCCTTTGGAAAAGGAGGAAGGATGCAGGGAGGAAGGAGAGGTAAACATGTTGTGCATCATCTCTCAGTAACTTTAGGATGTTTGTATGATGGCACAATGAGGAACTTGGCTCTGCAAAAGAATGGGACTTGTGACAAACGTGAAGGCCAGGGTGTGGTGATATTTTATTTGTACTGAAATGTGATTTTAATTTTATGTTAATAAATAAAGTTGCCCTGGGGTCAGAGCTATTAGAGCCATAGCAAGAGCGTGGTGGTTAGAAGAGCTAGGTAGATTTCTGTGTGTTCAGGGATACAGCCAGTATTGGAGACATACACCATTAAGACCTGGAGGGCGGTACTTACAGGCAGTGATGAGGCAGTCATGTGGTTGGGTTTACAACCAATGAGAAGGCAGAACAGAAAGACTATTTAAACACAGACAAACAGGAAGTAGCTCTCTCTCGGGGAAGTTAGGAGCACTGCAGGAGGTAAGATTTTATCTCTGAGCTCTGACCTCTCGGCTTTCTCTTTTATATTGGCTCTGTGTTTCTTATTTTAATAAGACGATTGGTTACATCTACACCAGGGTGTTAAGAGATGAGCAGTAGAGTGCTGTCACAACTCTGTGTGACAGGTACCGGATTGGGGCGGTTCAGCAAATTCAGTCTGTGTGCATGGAGTACTAGGGCCATGATGAACAGATCAGTTCTAATATAATAGATATAGAAGCCCAATAAAAGGAAGATAGTCCAAAAGAAAGCTCTGGAAGTTCATATTGACAAAGACACGAAAGATGGCTAGACTATAACATTCCATAGTGAAGGAGACCGAGGGCCAAGACTGGAGCCAGAAAATGCTATCATTTTGTTAGATCAGGACAATGATGTTTTGACTCAATGGGAAGATCTTTATATGTAAATGGAGATAAAAAGCTGCTTGAAGCACTGTTCAGCTTCCAAAGGGGAATTTTCATGCTGAGGACCAGGGAACCATAGTTCTCACCTTTCATTCATATCAGATTCTTACCCATGGGAGATAACAGGTGTGTGTTCAGTGATGGTATGCCCGTTTATTCTCCACCACATGATAAAGAACACCTAACCATCAAGCTTAAAGAAACTTTCCTGAAAATGGGTGTCAAGAAACTCCTTCCTGGAGGTCAGGGAGCAGAAGAGACTACTGCAGTGAGCGGTTCTTGCGTTCTGTCGTTCCAGAGACGGTGGTCAATGTCGGGCCTCTTAATGGGGCCAGGGAATAGCATTCAGTGTTTATGTTCTGTGTGTTCTGTTTTCAGGCCTGGACACTGAGCCCAGAGCCGTGTGTGTAGCAGGCAAGCACACTCTATTCTGTGCTGTATATCCCAGCCCTTTAAATAATGTTTACTACTGCTATCTTAGACATGGTCTCCCGCAGGTGGCCAGACAGACCTCGAATCTTCTCTGTAGCTCAGCTAGACCTTGAACTTTCAGGATTACAAGTCTGTATCACCAGGCCTAGCACCTCTAGTCCTTATATGCAGTGATTAGTGAAGGACTATTATCAGGATACGCTACTACTTAGCATTCTCTGTGTTTTAATATTAAAATATAGTAGTGTTTTCAAAGTTAGATACAGAACGAACACATGTATTTAAGTCCCAATTTTAGCCACCTAGGACCATGTTGGTGTCCAAGGGCCAATGCCAACCTGAGTAGCCTGTGCTGCCACCTAGGGCCATAGTGACATCTGGGCCCAGGTAACAAAAGGCCACACGGATGCCCAGAGTCCAGGCAGCAACCTGTGGCCATGTTGATGTCTGAGGGCCATGCTGCCACACTGGGGCCATTCAGATCTGAGAGGCCCGTGCTGCCATCTAGGGCCATGGTGTCCTCTGGTCCCATGCTGCTGCACAGGCCATGTCTGGGTCAGTGGCCCAGCAGCAGCCAGGGTCTGAGTTGATATCTGTGGCTCCTGTTACCACTGAGGGCTATGCCTGGGGTCTGGACAGCCACCTAAGTAAGACCATGTTGGTGTCCGGGAGCCTTGCTGCCGCCAGGGCCATACTGATCTGGGTGGCCTGTGCTGCCACAGGGGCCATGGAGATATTTGGGCCCAAGCTGCTGCAGAGGGCCATGTCTGGGTCAATGTTCCTGCTTCAGCTGGGGTCTATGAAGATGCCCATGGCCCCCACAGGGGTTATAGGAACCATGCGTGTTGAAAACCAAGGGCCCTGCTGAGCCAGCCCTCACTGGCCCTGGGATAGCTGGTCCTGCCCCTCATTGGACACTGCAGCAGGAGAGCTGGCCCTGCCCCCTAGGAAGCTGCTCTCTCCTTTGTGCTCAGGAAAGACGGCCCCACCCCCTCACCATGGGCAAGCTGGGCCTAGAAGAGATGGCTCTGCCCCTTGTCTGAGAGGGGTGGTCTCAGTGGCCCGGACTGACCAGCTCAGCAGCTGCCACCCGGATCCACATCCTGGGCTTGGGTTGGCCCATCCTAACATCTACCCTTCTAGGACCTATTGGAGCTCATGAAGGGACTGGTCCTGCTGAACAATAGCTGCAGGATCTCCATGACTGGGAGCATCAGCAGGACACCTGAGAGGAGTTTCCATGAGGGTCCAGAGGTGATGGAGTGTCAGAGGCCTTGAACCAGACCGATGACTCATTGCAATGAACATTTTGTGGGTGGGGCTGATTGGACAGAAGGGTGTACTTCATGATGCACCGCAGCTCCTGATGCTGCTAGGATGAATGAAGAGGTGTTGGAGAGACAGAGAGCCAGGTGGTAGCAGCAAGCTTTTTTTTTTTTAATTGATTTTTGGGGGAGGGATGCTGCAGGGGTGAGGGGAGGATACGGAAGGACTGGGAGGTGAGCAGGATTGGGGTACATGATTTGAAATTCCCAAAGAATCAATAAAGAATTATATTATATAAGAAAGCCCCAATTTTGCCCCATGTGGATGATGACTCCAGCATGGGAGCTAATATTTAATATCTATAAAAACTACTTAGCGAGAGAGAGAGAGAGAGAGAGAGAGAGAGAGAGAGAGAGAGAGAGAGAGAGAGCGTCAATAATGGCTGTTCTTTCAAAGGACGTAGGTTTGGTTCTCAGCACCTACATGTGGCTCACAGCTGTGCATAGGTACCTACATGGTGCACATACATTCATGAAAGCAAAACATTCATGTGTATAAAATAAATAAATCTTAAAATTAAGAACAAAAACTTCTGTAACAAAATTAATCCCTTTGGCATCTGTTAGAATATACCTCATAACTAGTTCAGCTGTTTATGAGGACAAGCCAAAGCCAAAACATTACGTTGTGTGTAAAACCCTTTCTTGTTAAGCTATTAAAATTCTGTACTTAACTGGCAATCACACATGCACAAAAAAACGTGTCCCACATGGTGGAACATACCTGTAATCCTAGCACTTGAGAGGTAGAAGCAGGAGGATCAGGAATTTAAAGGTAGCCTCAACTACATCACTGCACAGTGAACTTGAGGCCAACCTGAGCAACATGAGAACTTGTACTAAGAGGAGAAGACAAAACCTAATTTTTAAAGAAGTATTTATCTAATTATCTGTATTAAGTGGATTAACTGTGATGCTTCTGCATTCTATCAACCCAGCTATTGCTGAAATTGGTATAATTATAGTTTAAACATGTTGTCAGGGACAGAAATGAAAGAGGTTTATCATAATATGTGGCTTCTTAAGGGCTTGCACTTCTAGAATTACTTTCCTTTCTGCTGTACCATATATCCACATTATATATTAATATATGTGTATATACACATACACATATATATTAAAATATATATTAAATAAAGCCATATACACTTATGGCATTTGATCTACCTTTTAATAAAACCATTAAAAACTGAATTAAAAAAAAAAACCCTGAGGTGGTTGTCCATCCTTGTAATCTCAGTGCTTAGGAGGCTGAGGCATGAGGATCTCAAAGCCAGCCTGAACTTCATAATAAGTCTGAAGCAATCTAGGCTATATAGTTAGATCTTTATTGAGAAGGGAAAAAAAGCCAATTTTCATACCTTTACTACAAAATTTTAGTTCTCTTTCCAGACATTCTTGGAGGTAAGGTGTCCTGTGTGTGTTCCATTATTGTATTTGTATTTGTAAATACCCAGGCTGGCCTCCAAGAAGATTCTTTTTGCTCTTTCAGTATCAAGTCAGGTGGCTCAACTGAGTAAATATTCATCAAGTGCCTACTACGTGCAAGAAACCATTGGGTTTTTTAAAACAAGTATAAGGAATGATAAAATGGCTTAGTGGATAAAAGCCCATGTGCAAGGCTGAAGACCTGAGCTCAATACTACATACAGGTGGGAGGAGAGAACTGACTCTCACAAGTTCATGCATATGCCATGACACTCACACACACACACACACACACACACACACACACACACACACACAAATGATGATGATGATAGTAAATAATTAAAAATACATAAGCAAAGATTAAAAGTTAAACTTTTGCAGTTAGGCAGAGAAACATATATAGATTGTAAAAGTAGGAATTTTATCAAATATGGTAAAATAATTTAAATAGCAGTCTCTATAGTCTGCATTTTAAGTGTCCTCTGCAGATCCAAGTATTAAGGACACTGTATAATCTCACTCTTCCTCTTCCCTGCCTTTCAATTCCTAGCTATAATGTTTGTTCTCTCCTGAAGCTTTTCCTGGCCATAGTGTGCTGCACAAAAACAGCAGGGTGAGCCGACCTTGATCAGGTACCGAACCATCCACGATTGTAAATACAACACACTTTCTCTCTTGATAAGTTCATTATCTTGGGTGTTTCTCATAGTAATAAAGCTGACTAACATACAGTCTAAGATAAAACTAAAAGATATGAGAACTATCTCATTGTCTCACAGGTCTAAAGACTCAAGTTAGTAATGGAGAAGTACAGAGGACACAAGAGGTGAACTTGAGAGAACTGGGTTACTCTGGAAGCACTGATGTCATCCCAGGATGCATATGACTTCACTGAGCGGAGGAAAAAGGCATACGTATGACTCATACCCACAAATACATAGGAGGCATGTATGATATGATAACATGTGACATCTACACAAATATGTAAAGTGTGTTCCAAGCCAATGCAGTCCTAGCAGATTTGTACCCTAGGACTCTTGGTAGAATTATTACAAAATGGGGCTCTTTCTTCTGGGATTGGTGGCCATTCTGCTGCCAAGGACTCCAATGGAGCAGGTTCACCCCATAATAGAGAAGAAACAGCACAAGGCAGATGTCCAGACAGAGAACGAGACACTTGATTTGTTTCATCTGGATGTCGGTGTGTGTGTGTGTGTGGGGGGATCTAATGACCAACTTTCAACTCTAATTTGGTCATTTTAAAAGCACCTGTGTTTAATACATAGTTAACGGTTTCAAAGTGTTTTCCAAATGGTCTTCTCCAGGGAAGAGCCCCCTCAACTGGTTAGCAAGCTGTCAGCCCTGAGGTCATATACATTCAGATAACATTATACAGTCTGAGCAAATTGTATTTAGGTATTTAGGATTGTATAACAAAGAAAGAGAGGCCATGAATTTGAAAAAGAGCAAAGGGATGCAGAAGGACTTGATGGGAGAAAAGGGAAGAGGCAAGATTATGGATTGTATTACAATTTCAAAAAATACCCGGGCAGTGGTGGCACACACCTTTAATCCCAGCACTCGGGAGGCAGAGGCAAGCAGATCTCTATGAGTTTGAGGCCAGCCTGGACTACCAAGTGAGTCCCAGGAAAGGCGCAAAGCTACACAGAGAAACCCTGTCTCGAAACCCCCCCCCCCAAAAAAAATAAAAGATTATACAAAGAAGAAAGATTTAAGAAGTTTTTACTCATTTGTTTCTATTTTGATAACCTAGTTTTTGTTGCTTGACAGAGTTGTTCCTCCCAAGTTGGGGATATTTTTGATGACTCTTATCAGGCTTTAATTTCTGATTGACTAACAATAGAAAGTTTATTGTCAGAATTCCCAAGATGAATTTGAAGGCAGAACAATGACTGTTAGGAACGTGGAAGATATAGATTTAACCAACAGTCCTGAGACAACTGAATGTTCTGGAAGCAGGACAAAGTATAATACTCTTTTTTCATCTTTTCTTATGTGCATGTGTTTGTGCCTTCATGGACTGATATACACCAGAAAAGGGCATCAATCCCCTGAAACTGAAGTTGCACGTGGTTGTGTGCTGCCTGATGTGGATGCTGGAAACCAACCCTGTTTTTGGCAAGATCAGTAAGTGCTGATCTTAATCACTGAGCCATCTCTCCAGCCCTCAAATACAATATTCTAACACTAATATGTTAGAATGAAGAACCAATATTCTCTATGCTTAGAACTTTGAGATGTAAGTTCTACTAGTTTTCTGAACCCTAACTTCTCATCTTAGAAGTAATACTTAGGTTTAACACCATTTCACAAGATTCTTCTGCACTTAAAGCACTTGGTAAGCCAGTCTGCCTTCATCTTAGGCTTAAGAGCCATCTTACAGTGAAAATGAACTAGGTTCATTCCTGTTTATGTCTAAACCTCTGTTTCTCAAGGACTGGGCTATGCCCCATCTGTAACATTAACTACAAATAGTTTTGTACTGCCTGTTCCAGGAAACAGTAACCATGTCTTGTTTCAAAGGGCTATTATGGCCATCTATGACTACCTTGTTATGACTACTTATGGTTATGACTACCTTGTTATGACCACCTTGCAATCATGTCTTTGTTCCAGGAGGCCATTATGACTAACTTGTTATGGTTACTTTCTGCTCCTGTAACCCAGACTATTTTGCTCACCAAATCCCCTGTTTGGTAACCCCCTAACCCTGAGCTATATTTATATTCTTCATGTCCAATGCTGACCTCTTGAACCCCACCTTAGGGGGAGGCAGCCCCTTTACATGAATAAAAAAATAAAGCTTGTTTTTATTAGTTGTTTGCTTTAATTGATTTGGCCATGATGATTTGGGTTGGTGGTCTTTCTCCTAGACTCTTTGGGATTAACACACTGAATTAGAGTATTTTTCAGTTGAAGGGAGACATTAAAAGGTCTGGAGAAGGTCCAAGCAAGACAATGGACACTTGTGATGGCTAATCTTGATTATCAGCTTGATTGGATTGCGAAGGTCTTATAAGACAGTGAAGCACATTTCTGAGTGTGTGTCTGTGAGGGTATTTCCCTAGAGAACTGATGAAGGGAGGAAGACCCAGTCTGAATGTGGGTAGCACCCCCCACGAGCTGGGGCCCTGGCTGGACTAAAGCAGCAATAGGAAAAATTCTGCTGGCACACCATTCCTCTCTGCTGTCTGGCCACCATGATGTGAGTTTCTCCACTCTCCCCTCCCTCCCCGCCATGATGAACTGAAGCCTCAGAAACCCTGGGGACAAATATGTCTTTTCTCTGATTTTGCTTATGTCATACACTCTGTCACAGAGACAGAGTCTGAAGAACAGACACCCCAATGCTCTATTTTCTTCTCTAGCAGTTTCCAGCTGAGCCATCTCTACTCAGGCAAGGTGTGTCAGCCATACCTCGGCAGCTGGAGCTGCGATGTGATCAACTTTTGCCTAAGTCTTGTGTATAACTTCTGGAAAAGTCTCCTTAGAGAGAGGGGGTGTGCCTTTCCTGTCTACGTGGGGTGCAGATGTGTTGGCTGGAGATCCAGACAATGAGGATGAGAGATGGCAAGGTAGTAAGCAGGGACGCGCCTAGTCTCTCAAACTGTAAAGCCACCATGTTTTCCCTGAGCTGTCTATCACTGGACCTTTGAAAATATAAAACAGAGAATAATCGCATGTATATAGTTACTTTCTTTGGAGTCTGTGTGTCATGTGTAAAGGCACTAATGTATCCAACTCACATTTCAAATCAACTGAAATCAGCCAGAAAGTTCCAAACACTGTGGGTTTCTAATTTGATATCTTTTTAGGGAGAAGGCAGGATTATTGTTTTGAAATAAGTTTTCAGTGGAACTCTAATTTCTCTCTCAGTCTGTCCCAGCTTCCTAACTTGGACTCAACAAATCTGCATGTTTGGCTTAAACATTTGCTGAAAGAATACATGAGCAACCCCAAATTTTAGAAAAAACTTTCTTCAGTTGATTATATTGGTATATGCTTTGTAAACTCATCTCTCAATTGGCCTGTGAGGAAGGCAGATCATGAGTTCAAGGTCAGCCTGAATTATATATATATGTATATGTATATATATAGATTTATATATATATATATCATAGAGCCTCTATTTTAAAAATTATCTTGAATAAAAATTTTAAAAATCATGCACTCTTGATTACTACAGGTTTATATATGGTTTTGTAGTTGGGCATCATTTGTCTCACAATCCATCTTATAATAATTATTTAGAATTAACTCAATTCAAAATCCAATTCTTAAAAAAACCAACCGAGTGTCGTGTTCCATGTCTAGAATCCCAGCACTCTGGAGTCTAAAGCAGGAGTATTTAAGATTTTAGGCCAGCCTGGTCAATTTAACAAGACTCTGTCTACAAAAACACAAAAGGCTGGAGGTATAGCCCCAGGCTCAGACTCTAGCTCTGCAGATGACAAACAACAGCAGCCCACACAGGCTCTTCTCTCCCCAGGAGGGCTCTCCTGCTGCTCCAAAGACAACCAAAGGTCCCATCTACTAAATGCTATGCTCACAAGTGACTGTTTTAATTGGACTACTCTCAGAATTTTCCACATGCCTAACAGACGTCAAAGTCTATCTGCTTCTGGGCAAGGTCTCACCAAAACTTGAAATACTATATACAATCCACTGTGGTCAGAAGGTGGATTTATCACAATTTTGTTTGAAACAAAAAACTTTCAAAGCATCCATGCAAACTATGTTAAACAGAAAAGTACAAAAGACTACGAAACCTCAACTATTGCTTATTCACCAAAGTTCTTGTTGTGCCTGCGTCGTGAGACCACCGAACAAGACCACCACAGAGCCGATATCCGATGCAAAACACACAGGGGTTTATTGATAACAAGCAAGCCTGGGCTTGGTCGAGTCCAACACTCCGACTGAGTGGGTGGAGAAGGATGGCCCTGAGCTCTCAGGGTGAGGGGTTTTTAAAGGGAAAGACCAAAAGCAGGTGGTACAAGCCTTTGCGTCATATGATTGGGTATATAACCTTTCAATTTACTGGTTGGGGGTTACAGTTATTATTTGGAGGCAGGCCTGGACAAGTCTCAGGCTTTGTTCTTGAGCTGCCATGGAAGCTGGCTGGCCTCACACATTCTGACTGTGGGGCTGACTCAGTGGCCCAGGCTCTGTCCTTGAGCTGCCATGGAGGCTGACTGGCCTCACACGTTCACATTGACCCATGCACGTAGCTCTAAGTTGGTGGGGGTCCCAGAGAGTAAACAACTGGCTGAACCTTGAGCAGTCAGAGTACATGCAGAAAGGGAGCTACTGTAAGGACTATGTCTTTGTTCACGACCCTCCCAGAAACTGCTGCTCAAGTCCCAGGAAACTGAAATTGAGGCCTGATCTCTGAGAGAAGACTGAGCAGCCTGTTATGGCTTCTGCTTGGTCCTTTCATTCTAACATTTACTCCTTGTTTAGTAAGAACTATAAATGTTTTCTGTACATACTTTGTGCATTAAGGATTAAAACATCAGTTTAAATGTAAGGGTAAGTAAATATGCAATAAAATGCTTTATTAGGAAAATCTTAGGCTTTAGTAATGAATAATGTGATCCTAATTCAACCAGGTTGGGGCCAGTAGGCAAAAAGAGTTAGAACTTGTAATGATTATTTCAATAATCTAGATTTTCTTCCCAAAGAAGATACACCCAAATAGATTCTGAAGTATTCTCTTTTTCTTTTTCATTACCTTCAAACTTAACATCCATTGAGGTCACATGCACATTCTTATTTTGACAGCTCACAGAGGAGGAAGTTGAGAACGACATGTTTCTTGGGTCTCTGTGACTTTAGTTTTATAGCATTTTAAATTCTCCAATATTATAGTGACTTCTTGACTCTTAAAAACAACAGGCTTCAGGTGATTCAGACACAAATATGCAATTCTGGGACTACTGAGTAATGGGATATGTACATTGTGGTGATACATTGTGTACCCTAATAAATTTATCTGAGGATCAGAGGACAGAGCCAGCCACTAGATTAGACAGAGGCTAGACAGTGGTGGCACACACCTTTAATCCTATCACTCAGGAGGCAGAGATCTGTCTGGATCTCTGTGAGTTCAAGGCCACACTGAGAATAAAGCCAGGCAGTGGTGGCACACACCTTTAATCTGAGTACTGGGAAGCACACAAGCCTTTAATCCCAGGAAGTGACGGCAGGGCGGAGAAAGGTATATAAGGCCTGAGGAGACAGGAACTAAAGCAGTTCAGCTGAGTTCCTTTTGGGTAAAGACTCAGAGGATTTCAGTCTGAGGATTCGTGGACTTGGCCGGGTGAGGCTGGCTGTGGTTGCTCTGCTTCTCTGATCTTTCAGCTTTCACCCTGATATCTGGCTTCAGGTTTTTTATTATAAAGTCCATTAGAAATTCAAACAATAGTACATGCTTACCAGGGTTGTGTTAAAATGATAATCATTCTTATTATATATAGTTTGCATTAGGTTTAGAATCTTCTTATGTAGACAAAAAGGGGAAGTGTAGTGGTATTTGCTCCGCCCATGACCTTGGGCTATACAGCTCAGCAGAGGTAGTGCTTCTTGCCTTCCTACATGATCTCTTAAAGGGAAAGTGAGAGGGGTTATATTCTTCTTGGCGAGAGCAGATGGCCAGGTGCATTTGCTCCTGGACAGAACAGAGGACGACTTCAGGGGTTTACTCAGTTCTGTACTTGTGAGTGTATTTCCTCAATTTATATCTTAATAAATTCCTATTACCCATTAAATAGACTCACATGGATTGATCTTAACAAGTCAGTAACATTACATCTATGATCAGAAACAAAGTAATGTACACGTACTAGTGCTTAGCTCATTTTTCTCACACTCTTAGATAGTCCAGAATGTGGCCTAGGAAATTGTTCCACCCACAGTGGACTTCCCATTTCAATTAATATAATCAAGACATTCCCAGAACCTACCAGGCAATTTGACTTTTGATCAAGCTGATAATTTAGCAACTGTAATCAGCAATTGGGAGAAAACCCCGGGATGGGAAGAAAGGCTCACTGAAGAACAGAATAAAGCAGTGTCCAACAGAGAAGCTTTTTGATAAGACATAGATCCCTTATTTCTGCCTCTTCTGAGGATAGCATATAGTATGTAAATTTATTGACTGAATTCCCAGTGTTAATTTACTGGCTCATGCCTTTAATCTCAGAACTAGGAGGTAGAGGCGGGCAGATCTTTGGGAGTTTAAGACCAGTTTAAGCCTGGTCTACAGAACAAGTTCTAGTCCAGGACAGCTACTTAGCAAGACCCTGTCTGTCAGAGTCCAGCTCTGACCTGTTGAAGGGTTCTTGAGGGGAGGAGAGAGGAATGAGAAGTATAGACAGAAATATAGGCAGACATGACAAGAAAGACAGAGACACAGGATAGCTTCGGGAGGGCCCTGGGTCAATACCCAGCTGCCCCAAGGTTTATTCTAATAGGCTTTTTATACACTACCAAAGGGAAAGGCAAAAGACCTTCCCTTTCAAGATCAAAGCACAATGTACAGCTAAGTGTAGACCCTTCAAAACACCTGGTAAACCATGCCTTTGGCCAAATCATTCCATTATGCAGCCCTCCTGGGCAAAGCAAGCTCAGATTCTCTGACCTTGAGTAAGGTCTTACTAGGAAGTCTCTGTGGGCCCCCACACCCATCTCTACAAATAAATACATAAACCAGTGTAAGGGAGAAGATGGTGTCAATCATTTGTGCTATCTGCTATTTCTAATTTGTAAATCTAATAGTAAATTACCTTCTTTACTAGTTCATTCTCAAGCTAAAAATCAGAGCCTGAAAGAGAACATTTCTTTTTAAAAACCCACTATTGGTTTTATATTACTGCTCTGCTACTGTTGGAATTAAGTTCCAATGAAAAAGAAACTGAGAATCTTTCCCAGAGTCTACAAAGTCCCTGTCCTTTTTCCAAGGTAGGGACATCTAGGATTTCATTTACCATGACATCATCTCTCTTATCATCTCATATGTAACTGACTCACTCTGGCTGGCTGTTCTTCCTTGAGCCTATTCAGCTATATACTACATAAGAACACACTAATTTTTATCTCCTTGATCTTTCCATAGCTTGCCTGTACATAGGTTTCTTAGAAATACCTTTTGTCTTTATACATTTAAGCATTCAATATACATAAAAAAAGAATCATTTCAGAAATGTAGGAACTGGCCTGGTGAGATGGCTCAGCAGGTAAAAGTACTTGCTTTGCTTGCATGATAACCTGTGTTCAATCCTTGGAACCCGCAGGAGAAGCTGTATGTGGCAGTGTAGTAAATGGCTGTTCTGATTATGATCTTGAGAGGCAGCAGGTAACTGGGACATCTGCCTATGACCTTGAAGTCCATGCCCCTGGAGCGTGGTCACTCAGGGACCCTTAAGACCTGGGATGCACATACTTGGCTCTCTTTGCTCCCTCGTGGTTTGGATGCTGAGATGGACCAGGCAGAAGATCAGCATGGACCACAGCTTGATTTTTCAGGCTGTAATGAGTTTCATCTTCTAACAAATTCCTTTGCCTGTTATACAGACTCCATGGATTCTAGCTATATGGTAGAATGCATCTGTAATTCCTACACTCCTATGGTGAGATGGGAGATGCAGAGAGGAGAATCACCTGGAAGTTCAAGGGTCAGCTAGCCTGGAGTCCACAGTGCCACAGTCACTAGAGATTACCCTGCAGCAAAACCCTGCACAAAACAACTTTTGTGAGCAGGCAAGAACCAACTCACAAAAGTTGTCCTCTGACCTCTAGGCACATGCATGCCACAGATATACACACACACACACACACACACACACACACACACACACACAGAGAGAGAGAGAGAGAGAGAGAGAGAGAGAGAGAGAGAGAGAGAGAGAGAGAGAGAGAATTTAACAAGCTGTAGAGAGCATGTGTGTTTGCTTCAGGTCCAAAAGGCTAAAGTAAGTTGTTATGTGGATTGGTGGGAACAGCATGAAGTGTTGCAAACTACTTTATATAGAAAAGAGTGCAGAAGCATCTGCCTTCCAGGGTTGTTGTGAGAAGTAAATGGCATAACTTATGAAAGTGCCTAGAACAGTTGCTGACACATGGTAAGTGCTTGACAAATATTATTGTCAATTCTTTTACACCAGATTGCACTACTAATATAGCCGGCCAAAAGAATTCAAGCCCTGGTTTAAAATGAGATTCCAAATGAAATAAATTGTGTGTAGCATCAGACATTGTTTTTAAAGCATTCACTAATCTTTAAAGGGTAGCAATGCCCAGTATGCTTCAGCAGAAAGAAAATGGTTCAGTGTTCTTGGTGATTTTAACTGTTTTTGGATACACACAGCTCAGTACAAAAGGGTGACTCTGGGGACTTTTTATCTGCATTGCAGAGAGCCATGCAGAGATAATTTACATCAGAACTTGCCGTTAGCTCCATATGGCGTGTATTCATCATGTACTGGGTTCACTGCCCTATCTTTAGAGCTCCAGTGATCAGGATAGAAATTGCCCACTTATTTATGCTTGACTGGCCTGAAAATATAAGGAGAAGAGGTGAAGGAAAGCATCATTCTCTGCAAGACTTGGCCCTTGAGTTAGGATTAACACTTAGCCCTGTCCAGGCGTAGCTGCCTCTGGCCTACAGAGCAGGCAGGAGGAAGGTGGCACAAGGCACAGGATCTGAGGGTTGCAGTCATGCGTGGTGTTCTTGGCTGTCCCACAGAGGGCTTGACTCTGGTTAAGTGGAGAGCTGTCTTCCTTGTGTTCAGTACAAAGCCTGCTCACCCAGGGCAAATGGGCATTTCTAGTCACATGTGATCACTTGGTTTGTGTTAGCAACTAAAGTCACCCTCAAAAGACTAATTAGGAGTGAAATGACCCCTTTTCATGCCCCTCCCTTGGACAGGAAATAGAGAGAAAGGAAGGAGATGAGCACTGTAGTCTCCTTACCCCACTGAGAGTAAAGTGGGAAAGGTCCTCCTCTCCCAGGGCAAAGTCAAAAAAATCATCCTTTTTTTGCAGAAAGATTTTCTTTTCTTTCAATTGATTGCTTCAAAAGATTGCATTGGTCCTTCAAACTGGATGTCTTTCATCTTTTACACTTCGGGCTTCATGAGGAGCTCAGTGACAGGAAGAAGAATCACTAAAGTTCACAGCCCTCGTCCCCTCCCCCTCAATCAGAGTGTTGAGGATGTGCTTAGCTCGAGAATTTGAACAGGGCAGCACATGTGCAGAAACTTGAGGCTCTGTAGTATCCAGAAAGATCATGAATTGGTATCATGAATTGTGTCCCCCTGAAATTATAAAGTCCAGCCCGCAGTAGCTCAGAATGTAGCCTTTAGAAATGGGGCTGTTGTAGATGTATTTAGTTGAGGTCCTATTCCAGTGAGACTGGTAAGCCTTATGAAAAAGAGATTTGGCCGGAGATATGCACACACAGGGAGGCCCCTGTGAAGATAAAGGTAAGGTAGAGATCAGGGTGAGGCGTCTACCTCTTAGGAACACCAAAGACTGCCAGGAACCACGAGAAACTGGGTGGGGTGGGGTGGGGGGCTGAAACAGGTTCTTCCTCCTAACCCCCAGAAGGAACAAACTTTGCTGACACCCCCACTGCAATAATGACCTGTGACCTCCAGAACTGCGGCAAAGCAGATTTTGTTGTCTAAGCCAGTGTGTTTGCAGCTCGTTACTGTGGCAACCCTCGCAATCTAACACACGCATCTTTCCTTCCTTCTGTCCTCCCTCTTTCTTCCTTGTGCTGCTGGGTTTTCTATTAGGTTCATGTGAAAAGAGTTTCAGTTTTGGCGTTGTTGCAGTTTCCTGTTTGATACCGGAGTGCATCCGTAATAAACATGGTTATGTCATACATCATTTGAAAGTCGCATTTCGCACTTTTAAGGTTGTTTTTTGTTTGTTTGGTTAATGACTTTTTACTATTTTACACTATAGAAATCATATTAGACAAAAAGCAAATTTCAGTGACTTTTCTTATTCAAGTTCAAAATGGATCCTGAGACAACTGGAAAAAGCAATGCATTTCCTCTAAGAAATACTAAGGAGTGTGCAGTGCTGCTGTGGTTGAAGAGGCTTGCAGAGGAGGAGACAAGAGTCTTCTGAAGCTGACAAGAGCCAATTGAGAGACACCCTGAAGCTGATCCACCTGCAACTGTGAGAAATTGCCAAGGACCCAGTGTGGACCACTCAACTGCCGCTCAACATTTGAAGCAAATCGGGAAGATGAAGAGGCTCAGTGAGTACAGTGAGTAGTGCCTCATGAGCTGAACAACATATGCTTTAAAAATGATTGTCTTGAACTGTTGTCCAGTCTTAAGCTATGCAGCTCCATTTCTGGGTTGGATTCTGGCATGCAACAAAAAGTGAATTGTGTGTGACTTCTGGTGAAACTCCAAAGCACTCCCAAAAGTCAAACTGGTACCAGGAAAAGGTCCTGCTCACTGTTTTGTGGTCTGCTGTCAATCCGGCCCACTACAGATTTCTGAATCTCAGTGAAATTATTACATCTGAGAACTGCTCACCAAACTGATAAAATGCACTGAAAATTGCCGCGTCAATTTTGGTCAACAGAAAGGACCCAATTCTGCACAACACCCAACTGCATGTCACACAACTAACATGTCAAAAGTTGAATGAACTGAGCTATGAAGCGTACCTCATCTACTATATTTACCTGACCCCTCACCAACCAACCACCACTTCTTCAAGGACCTCGACAACTTTTCCTGGGTAGAAATCTTTTCCCAACCAGTGGAATACAGAAAATACTTTCCAAGAATTCACTGAATCTGAATCATGGATTTTTGTGCATGGACACAAACAACTTACAATGGCGCCTCACTAGTCTGGCCCCTGTAGAATGCTAGTCTTTCTGTTTCTCCAGCCCTTGCTCTCCATTCCTTCACTGATGAAACAAATTTGAAACTTGCTTTAAAAAACATCAGTCTTTATTTGTGCAGATCTAGTCATCTACCTCCAAAACAGAGCAGGAAATTTCCCAAGAAGTAGCCATGTTATTCTGCTTCCACTTCCCTGGCCCTCCACCTGGAGAGGACTCTACCTTGGGTTTTAATGTTCATTGTTTTTTCTTTGAACAATGTGCTTCGAGGATATTTTATTTGCTCTTCTTATTTATTATTTACTCATTCACTTATTTATTTTTGCTCTTCTTGTTTATTTATTTATTCTTATTTTTTGAGACAGGGTCTTGCTATATAGCCCAGGCTGTCCTTGAACTTCAGATCCCCCTGAAGTTATGTGGTTTGTACCCTGGCTTGTATTTGCTTTTCTGAGAGTTTCCTTACCAACAATATAGCACCAAGGCTGTCACCAATTGCAACTAAACATCTACATTCAGATGCTCCAGTAGACCTTTGTCATTTTGCCAGTTCTCCACTTGTTCCTCCGCTGCCTCCAGTTTTCCCACTTTCTGTTTCGATACTTGAGGCACCAACCTTTAGTACCGCCCCATAATTAGTGAAAAGCAATGCACTTGACCCAACAGAAGCCAGTGAAATGAGGTTCCAAGCATCATGCTGAGATTGCTGGGAGACACTGTCTCTATTTGGCTAGGAGTTGGGAGATTGTAAACCTAGAGCTTCTGGAGTTGGGGCTGGGGAGGGTAGACCTTGTTGTGGAATGTTACTTTAACTAGGCAAAGATGTGTTATATTTGTTTATGTTGTGGAATGTTACTTTAACTAGGGAAAGATGTGTTGCATTTGTTTATGCTGCATTCATTTAATTATGCAAAGATCTGTTGCTTTGCCTGCCTAAGGCACCTGATTGGTCTAATAAAAAGCTGAACAGCCAATAGCTAGGCAGTAGAGGGATAGGCAGGGCTAACAGGCAGAGAGAATAAGTACAAGGATAGAGGAGAAAGAGAGGGAGATGCCTGGGACCAGGTAGCCAGGCAGCCACCAGCCAGCCAGACACAGAGTAGGACATACAGAATGAAAAAAAGGTAAAAAGCCCCAAGGCAAAATATAGATGAAGAGAAACAGGTTAATTTAAGTTATAAGAGTTAGTGGGACAAGCATAAGATAAGGCAGAGCATTCATAATTAGTATTAAGTCTCCCTGTCATGATTTGGGGGCTGGCAGTCCAAGAAAGCCTGCTACATTTGGTGTTCCAATGTGGGGCCCAAATTTCCACATAGGGCCTGAGAAAGCTGAAAAAATGAAAAATGAAATGGCTTCTTTAAGAAGCTCTGTCATACAGAGTACTTGAGTAGCTGGTTCGCTAAGCAGAAACAACAAACTAAAAATACTTGACAGAATGCAGGGCACCAACTTCCTAGAGCTGAGGTGGTTGAACTAAGCTCCCATTTGAATGCAGCTCTTGGCCAGGCTCATGGGGCATGAAGCTCAGCTTTCACTGACCCTAGCAGGGCAGAACCAGCCACCCCAGTCAAAGCCACTCAGCAGTTTAAGGTTTGACTCACTTGGTCAGAAAAGGATAGAGTCATGCAATAAAGACAGGTCCATATGGAAAAAAAAACAACCCTCTAAACAGGTTACAGTACAGTGTATTTAAAAATGTACATAGGCTTAGGAAAGAAAAGAAAATGGATATAGACAGTCATAGAAAAAATAGTTTATAAATAATAAAGTCTTTAAAGAGAGTAGAGTAATATAAAAAGAATAAGTGTCATAAATATGGAAAATACACAGGCAGTCTGGGTCTTGTATGGTATTGTGTTGACTTTGAATTTTTTGATGATGTATGGAGTGGGGTGGGTGGTTTTTGATCATTTGGTGGGTTATATATGTTTGTCATCATTTAGGGGGAAATATAGGAATGTAGAATAAAAAGACAACTATTAACCTCAAATCTTTCACATTGGTATGGATTTTGATATATTGATACAAATTTAAAGTTATTTTTGTTATTCTATATGTATGTTTGTACTCTTATTTGGGGGTACTGTGCTTATGCAGCTCATTTAAAAATGTAATGTGTAATTAAGGAATGCAGGTTGAGGACAGCCAGAGCTGTTATATAGAGAAATCAAGTCTTGAAAAAACAAAAACAAAAAACCAAAATAAATAAATAAATGAATGAATGAATAAAATGCAGGTCAATAGTCATCTGTAACAATCAAACTTATAGTCATGTTAGGTATGTTTTCAAGGTTAAATAGACATATTTTAGATAGATGGTCTTCAAATGCTTCAGAGACCTGTAGAATATAGCACTTAAGATGTTTAATAACCTTAGGCTTTTCATGACAGTGAGACATGTCTGCTCCTCGAAGCATGGCGTTTACTTTCATTGTGCTAAAGCCAGCCATTTAGGCAAGAAACAGCTCTTGCCTTGACTGCTGACAGTGTGCTGTACAAACTGGACAAGTAGAGCACAAAGGAAAAAGGCTGCCGTACTTAGGCAACACAAGGCAGGACAGTCCTTCAAAATCCCTGCTTCATAGAAAAGTTGGCCAGACATTTTAGGCCTGTAGGCCAAAGATGGATGCCTCAACATTTCAGAGGAACCTGGGTGACTGTCCAGGCAGCCAGATGTCTCTGTTGTTTTTATAGTTTTGGAAGTTGCTTGCTCTGCACTTCCTATTTATTCAGGTAATATTATATCCTTCTGGGGCCTTTGATAGAGTTGAAGACTAGGTAGTCATAGTTAATAGTTTTCCTTAGTTATGATAGAAGGTAAATTGGGTACAGAACTTTGGACTCATCAAGATAAGATAAATAATAGAGTAAATTCTCCAAATTTGCCAAATACCAATGAGCTAGATATTGTAAATATAACTCTTACTTGATAACTGTTCTTATTGTATATAGTACTACTATGTTAAAGCTAAAACCTTTTTTATTTAGGAGAAAATGTTATGGAATATTACTTTATGTAAAGAGGTGGTACATCTATTTATGCTGCATTTGTTTAATGATATAAAATATGTCTCTTTGCCTGACTAAGGCACCTGATTGATGTAATAAAAAGCTGACTGGCCAATAGCTAGGGAGTAAAGGGATAGGCAGGGTTGACAGGCAGAGAGAATAAGTGGGAGGAATCATCTAGGCTCAAGAGAGAAGAGAGAAGAGAAAGAGAGGGAGAAAGAGACGGAGATGCCTGGGGCCAGCCAGACATAGAGCAGGACATATAGAATGAAAGAAAGGTAAAAAGCCCTGAGGAAAAATATAGATGAAGAGAAGCAGGTTAAATTAAGTTATAAGAGCTAGCAAGAAATTAGCCTAAGCTAAGGCCAAGCATTCATAACTAATAATAAGTCTCTGTGTCATGATTTAGGAGCTGGTTTGTGGCCCAAAGAAACCCTGCTACAGGCCCAAGTAGAAGGAATCTGCTGAGAATAAAGCCAATATGAGATACACACACACACACACACACACACACACACACACACACACACACACACACACACACGGAGGAATAAGAGAGTGGGAATGCTGACTTGAAGACCATCTGCTTCACTGTAGTTGGCAAAGCCTGAAAATTTCAGCTATATAAGCCAATATATTCCTTTTGCATAGGACATCTTAAGATGAGTTTTCAGATACTCACCACTAAAAGCATCCTAAAACATCCAATGTTTCTTTTCACTTTTTAAAAATGTCTTCTAACTCTTGCATAGTACCCACCAATGACATTTTCTCTTGTGCATTCAATTTATATGTTGATGTGCACTTCACTATTCTGGTGACTAGGGGATTAGTGAATTTGTATTTCTCATCTTATTCTTCCACTTAAGAAGTTATGGTTAGTTGTTGATGTTGTTCTAAAATACTCAGCAACATTGTGCTTTAGAGTCAAGCGCTATGACCTCTCAGTTCAGAAGACACCACGTCTTGTCACAGACTTACTCTCTAGTTCATAGTTTGCCATCTGACTGGTCAGGGTGATCTTGACTTATTTGTAAGTTTATCAATCTATTCATTATGAACTTTCTGTAAAATGGAATCCGATGACATCTTCCTCAATGTGACTTTTGTTTCGTAGCTGCCATTTAAAACTACTGCTCACAGGCAGGTGCAGTGAACATCAACGGTAACCCAAATGAAGTGGAAAGTACAGTTGTAAATCCAGCAGCACCAGGAAAGCTCCTTCTCAACAATTCTGAGCAAGAGAGAACAGCAACTGTCATCACCCAGTTAGTATCTACACCTACTGACTGGGAAGGACACTGACCTTATTCAGAGCTTTTCACAGCACATCTTGTTACAGAAGCAACCCGTCTGAGTCCTCCTTTGCCATGGAGTTAGATATCTCTCAGAATGTATGTATGCCTTCCACATCCTTCCTAAACAACAATCCACCTCTTGAATGTCAAAACTATTCCCAGGGACAAGGTTCTTTGCTTTTTGAAGCAGAAACCCTATCTATGGAAAATATTCCCTTTACTGAGCCACGGCCTCTCTCTGTAACATTAGCATCGGATTTCCACTCAAGAGAACTAAGAGATCCTTTAATCTAAGAACTCCACGTTGTGCCCATGATCTGCCTTCTGTAAGCGTAATCTGATGACAGCATGTGTGTATGTCCTTCGTATCTCATTTGTGTTTCTAGAATAAATAAATCCAGGTACTCACTTGTCCTGGAAAAGTTTCTCTGAAATGACATGCTAATTGCTCCCCTCCAACCCCCCTGCCTGCCCCCCTTCATTTAACATAGTCTTCCTTGATATGAATTTTCTTCCAGGTGGAAAATAATAGAAATAAGTTTATTTTTAGTGATTTATACCCACAATAATTCCACCTTCCCAAATACAATAGGGTTGGTCCACCAACATTTCTGGAAAAGCCAGATTTTTTACATATAAATTGGGTAGACTTCCAATCATCAATCTTGTCAATTGAATAGAATTATGTGGCTGAAGAGCTTCTCTCCAGGTCCCGCCAAGCCCCCACAGTCCCACAACCCACGTATAAAATAATCACTCAGACGCTTATAGTACTTATAAACTGTATGGCCGTGGCAGGCTTCTTGTTATCTACTTCTTCTATCTTAAATTAACCCACTTCTATTAATCTATACGTTGCCAGGTGGCTCGTGGCTTACCAGTACCTTACATCTCGCTTGTCGTGGCGGCGGCTCGCAGGTCTCTCCCTCTGCCTTCCTGTTCCCTCAAGTCTCCTCTCTGTTAGTCCCGCCTATACTTCCTGCCTGGCTACTGGCCAATCAGTGTTTTATTTATTGACCAATCAGAGCAACACATTTGCCATTCAGAACATCCCACAGCAAGAAGGCGCCTTAGCACTTTCTTAGAGTGCTGATTTATTCCTGTTAGTCCCACTATCTTCCATATATTCAGGTGTTTGTGTACTTCATAAAGCACTTTCATTTGTATTAACCTGTTTATTATTACCACCACCTCGGGAAGAAAGCAGGGCAATGTGTTTTCCCTGCTCTACAGATGAAGCACAAGGACGACCCACAGTTAGGTGATGACTAGGCTGTAATAGCGGTAAGACTCAAGTCTTAAGTCTCTTAGTTTTACCTCCCCTTCTCCTTTCTGACCCCAAAGTCATAGGCTCGCAGTGTTTGGGGAGAGAGAAGGAAGATGAACTCATGATCTGTAGGAGACCTCTTCACTTTTTCTTTTTTTCTGTAGTATAATTCCCATATTCTCAGATTCAATAACTCAAGGAAAGGAATACAGGGCATTGTGGAGGGTGAGGGAGAAGACAGGATAGGCACCACCTTCAGATGGCAGATGGTAGTTCTGGGAAGTCTTTGTGCGGAAGTAGCTCTCCGGCTGGGATTAGTTCTCTTCTCCTTACCTGATGATCTCTCCTAACCCAGTGAAAGAGTCCCTAAGGAGCTACACAACCAGAGGCAGCTTTCCTTTGAGGTCCAGCCTGGGTTTACAAAGCTCATGAAGAAGGGCCATCTTCCTACCTGTGGTGAGAAAAGTTTCCTCCGGTTCCCTTTCTTTAATTTGGAATGGGACAATAGGAGAGGCTGGTCAGGGATTGCGGTGTTCGCTGTGTGTTCTGGATGCGTGCTCAGATGAAGAATGCTTTTCCTTCTCACTCTGGTCTGGCAAGCCTGGAATACAGCCCAGGACTCAGCTCAGCTGTGACTTTACTTCTGGTCCTTAGACAGTTGAAGGTGGTTGTGGATTGGGATTTAACTTTGCAATCAAGTTGTCATATAATATTTTCAATCCAAATGCAAATAGTATGTAATACTATTTTGTTTGTTTGTTTGTTTGTTTGTTTGTTTTGGTTTTTCGAGACAGGGTTTCTCTGTGTAGCTTTGCGCCTTTCCTGGAACTTGCTTTGTAGACCAGGCTGGCCTCAAACTCACAGAGATCTGTCTGCCTCTGCCTCCCAAGTGCTGGGATTAAAGGTGTGCGCCACCACCGCCCGGTGTAATACTATTTTAAACACTGTACTGTAGATCTCTGCCTCAATCTTTATAGTGTTGAAGAATTTACAAAATACCTTCTGTAATAAAGAAGCATGGACTTATCTATGGTCCTTGCTTCAAGAACCAGATTCCTATTAGAACCTAAGGAAAAGAAACTAGAGTATTAGGAGGGCCAATCAGAGATTGGCTTTAGAGAATATGTTAATAATCAGAGGAGAGTCTAAAAATTAGAAGAAGAAAAAAGCCATTCCGAACAAAATGGGATACTAAAGCATAAAACTGAATGTTAAAGGAATGGCAAACAGTTCTTTTCTTTCTGTTTGTTATGTTATTTTATTTTATTATTATCTCTTAGAAGCATGTTTATTTTCTAACAAAAGGGAGTGGATCCGGATGGGAGGGGAGGTAGGGAAGAGATGGGAGGGCAGAGGGAGGGGAAACTGTAATTAGTATGTGAGAAAAAGATATATTTCAATTAAAGGAAAAAAGAATAGCAAAGTCCTAAAGTTTATTAAGTGAAGGTCCCGTGATTGAAATTTATAGTGAACAAGTGCACATGCATGCTCATACACACACATGCACACACACACATGCACACACACACATGCACACACACACATGCACACACACACATGCACACACCCTTGACCTGGCTTCAGGTTAATGCCATGTTGGCTTTCTGGGAAGGTGATAGTATTCTCAACCTTTTCACTTTATGTGAGTAATAAAACCAGCGGAACCAGCCCAGAGGATTCTGACTGATATGGTACGACACAGATGTGAGAGTTAAGTCAATTTCCCATTATTTCAGGACCAAAAGAGTAGGTCTGGATTGTTGTGTCCTTTGTTGTTGTTTGTTTGTTTGTTTAGACAAAAAGGTTACCATGTGCTTTAGAGAATATGTTAATAAAATACAAAGCGTATGCTTTGTAATGAGCAGACAGGGCTGAAGTCTGACCGTGTTCAGTGTTTCTTTAAAGAGTCTAATATGGTTTTAATAAATTTTTAAAAATCTTACAATTTAAAACAATGAATCACCAATGATATGAAAACATTTTTTGTGAGTGAAAATAGATTTAAAAACACAATAAAGTCTTTATTAATAGCAAATACACATGTAGTTAAAGTGTAGCAATCTCATATAAAGATAACATGAAGATAAGGGATGGGTTGGGATTCAACCTCAAAATCAATTTATTACGTTACTTATTTTTTACGTTTATTCGATGTATATCTTGGCTGTTTTTACTGACAATGAAAATTATCATAATTTTTAAACATAGACTAAGTTCTTGAAAATATGTTGACTATAAGTGACTTATTCTAGAACTCAAATAAGCTAATGTATATGAATATAGACTATAAACTCTAAAGTGTTATTATCGTTTTCATTATTCTCTGATGCCAGCTTCAAGTTACAAATCAAAAGGGGAAATAAAGCAATGCACACTACTGCTTCTTGGAAAAAAGACAAGATTGAGTATTATTTTACTATATCCCCAACCCCATTTTTCATCTGGATCTTGGCTTTATTGTTCAAAAACAACTGAATTTTATGTTAGGCCTTTACATATATGTTAAGAACTGAGAAAAACAATAGCTACTATAGGTTGCTAACCACATAGCCTGATAGGATCACAGCTGGCATGGGCTACTACTCTTCAGTTACAGAGTAAATCAATTAAGGAAACAGCCATTGACCATTTTCAAAATGTGAATTCTGAAATGTGAATTCTATGGCAACTCAGATAGCAAATCTTTCCCAGCGTAACGTGTAGCAGCAAAACTATGTCTTCAGTGGTATCCTACTATTCACCTCAGTTTACTTTAGTACAACTATTACTTCATGAATGGGACACATTCAATGATTAATCATGGTGTAATGCCTATGGTAAAATATGGTTAAACTGTATTTTAGGAAAGATTTATAACAGTGCTTTTTGAAGTGGGTAGTAGCTCTATTTTAGCCTAGTTAATTTAAGGAGTTTCAATTACTAAGATAAACAATTTCCTCTTGCCTGGAATTCAAACTCAGTCTCAGGTTAAGAAGTACCCTCTCCATGGGTTCATGCTTTGAGATCCCCATTTCAAGACACAGAAAAATTTATTTTGTACTTTGATTTTTCCCCCTGTGTTCTGTTTTTTCTTTCCCAAAAATGTAAGAACATCATTAGACCGTCCTACAATTTTATATTTCAAGACTCATGACTCCACTATGTTTTCTAACTGGGAGCAGAAAGTGGCCACTGTTGGCATACCCATGAAGAAGCAACATCTGGAACTTTCTGAAGTCTCTCAAGGGCCATGATTTTTCATTTATAGGTACTTTTAAAAAACACTTGCTTAAGGGCACTCTGTAGAGGCAGGCAGATTACAAAGAGTTTATACTTTTCCAGCCCTGGGGTTCATGGTTAGTAAGGGACACTAGATTTCAGCCCTCATCTGTACCTGGAAGGGTATTTTCAGCATTTGCAAATGGGACAACTGTGTAGACCAGGGAGCAGATTCCCTTCAGCTGACCCTTTGCTATCCATGCCTGAGGCCACAGAAATGATACCCCAGACATCATTACTTCATGATCAAACATCTCTCCTGCTTCTGCCTCCCAGGCATTGTTCAAATTTTCACTCTCTTCTTGTCTCTTTAGTTCTTTTCAGGTCACTGAAATGAATCAAGTGCTACATCTCTGCTCAAAGATTTTCTAACTTTTTTTGACTGAGGCTCACCTAGCAGGGATGAAGGGCTTCAAGATCCATCTCCCTCGGCCCTTTCTGCTTTACAAAGAATTGCCAGATAGCAATAAACTGTTGCACAAAACAATTTGTGGACACCATGACATCTGCCTGGGTACTACTGGTATGGGTGGTCCTGTGTAAACTATAATCTGAGTTTGTTTGAAAGTATTGCCTTAGAAAATTGATAAGCCATAAATTGTGTTGATTTACAATGTATTGGCATCACTTTCCTACCATGGGGTTACCCAAATAGTCTATTTCAAACCAAATATAGATGATGGTGGAAACAGGTGAAGTATAACTGATGATGAATTATCAGGAATAAGAGCCACTGCCAAGTACAATGAACTCAGAATACACTGATGCCAAGAACACCGCAAACTTCCCCAGAGCTGAGGCTGCTGCAACCACATAGTTTTTAACAGAAATTTCATCAAGTGTTGCCTATCATGCAGGCAAATTCTGTTAGGTTCACACTAAACTCTAGTTATTTGCTAAAATTTTATTTCTCAATACCAAATACTACTTACTCTTAGCAATTAGTAAGTACCTTTCAATGACAAAGCACACACACACACACACACACACACACACACACACACACACACACAATGATATCATGAGCCATTTGCTGTAAACAGATGTTTTCTGTCCCAACCACTTGGTCCCAAATAATCAACTCAGAGGTTGAATATGAATGATAAATGCTCGGCCAATAGCTCAGGCATATTACTAACTAGCTCTTATGTGATGATATTGTGTTCCCCAAAATATTGTGCACCCTAATAAACTTATCTGGAGTCAGAAAACAGAACAGCCACTAGATATAGAGGCCAGAAAATGCTGGCACACATGCCTTTAATCCTATCACTTGGGAGGCAGACATCCATCCAGATCTCTGTGAGTTTAAAGCCACACTGGAAACAACCAGGCATGGTGACTCACACCTTTAATCCCAGGAAATGAGCCTTTAATCCCAGGAAATGATGGCAGAAAGCAGAAAGGTATATAAAACCTTGAACTAGAGCTGGTTAAGCTTTCAGGCTTTCGAGTAGCAGTTCAGCTGAGATTAATTCTGGATGAGGATTCAGAGGCTTCCTGTCTGAGGAAACAAGATCAGCTGAGGAAATGGGGAGGCGAGACTGTGGCTTGTTCTGCTTCTCTGATCTTCCAGCATTCACCCCAATAATTGGCCTTAGGTTTATTTTTATTAATAAGACCCTTTAAGATCCTGCTGCACTCTTATATTTTAAGTTAACGGATATTCCTTATTTATACTCTGCCACTTGGCAGTACCTTTAATAATATGGCACATTCATCTCCTGCTCTCTCTGTATCTGACTGGTGACTCCTCACTCTGCCCTTCTCCTTCCCTTCATCCTTAGTTTGGTTGCCTGCCTGGCTACTGGCCAATCAGTGTTTTATTTTATTTTTTATTTTTTATTTTTTTTGGTTTTTTTTTTTCGAGACAGGGTTTCTCTGTGTAGCTTTGTGCCTTTCCTGGAACTCACTTGGTAGCCTAGGCCAATCAGTGTTTTATTAAACCAATTTAAGTGACAAATCTTTGCAGTGTTCAAGAGGATTATTCCACAGCAATTTGCCATTAAGATTCAAAGAAAAGACTTATTTTGAGACCAGTCTATAAAACAATGGAAGGATACACATGGCCTACCTGTTTGCTGTGGTTGAAATAACTAGTTGGATAGTTGGCTTGTCTTTTTGATGCAGTTTCTTAAGGTGCTGGTTGATGTTCCCCTTTATCCTCTGACACTGTGAGGCATACTGACCTAGACCCTAGCCAGCAATCCAGGACAGCCTGGCCTGACCTCCCAAAGCCCCAGTCTCTCACTGGAGTTCCTCTCTGGGAGAAAGGGTCAGATGTTACCCTCTGACTGGACAGATGGCTGGGGCCACCCTGCAGTGTCTGTGATGCCATAATGGGAAGACTTGGGAGAGTCATCCTGGAGGGAAATCAGGAGACCTAGTCACGGGCCACCTCTGACTTGGGAACTGTGTGACAGTGGGTAAGTTACCTCACTTCTCAGTTCAGATTCCTACTTAACAAAACAGAAACAGCAACGACCTGAAGCCTTCCTTGGGTCTCTTGTGAAGATCGAATGAGATCGTGTAAGTAGAAAAGCACTGTGAAATATAAATTCACTATGAAAGTTACACATTTGTGCTGTGCTTGCAAACATCTGGACTGTCCTATGTACCAAGTTTAACTGGTAATAGCATTTCTATAATGTGTGTAGACAGTGTTCTGTCCATACTGCCAATGAAGGTCAGACGCAAAGACACACAGGCCCGAGAGTCAAGATGACTTTATGATCCTTCTTTGTTTTTCCTTTTCGTGATGGAGAATAGGGCGTGTTACAGATTGAGTCCAAGCATCAGAAGTGAAGGAGGCTTCTTCTGGTTATTTTCTTTTGTTTCTTTCTTTTCCATCCCACTGGAGTTTAGGACTCTTGGAAGACAGCGGCTGAAGAATGATAGGAATTCTTCCCCCACCCAGTTGGGAATGTGTCTTGCTTGGGGCTCTTGGCAGGAATGTGAGGACTGCCTGATAAGGCCCTGCTTGTGGAGCCGCAGAACCTGGGATTGCACACGGCTGCATGGGCATTGGTGTCGGGTGCAGCCTCCTCTCAACTCAGACCCTTCTCAACATCCCTCCGAGGCTGCGCTTACCAGACTAACCTCTACAGTCAGTAAGTGAAGACACGGCTCAGCCAGATGTTTCAAACAAAACACATCTGGATGTCTTTAGGGGAAAGCACATGGTCACATAGTGCCGCTCTGGTTGGCGGCACAAACCCGAGAGAGCAGGTCTGAAAAAATGAGGCAGACTAAAGTCTCACGCACTAGCCAACTTTATTCAGAGCATCAGACAATTTATACTCTGAGGGTTAAGAAGAGTCACCTGAGTAAAGTATGCACTCACAAGGACAAGCTGCATGTGGCCAAACACGTTTTTTTTCTTAGAGGTGTATGAATAACAACAGCTGAGATAAACTCACTCCTATCTGCTACACCTGGGAGGATCACGGGAACACATTCCAAGGACGGTTCTGTGTTTTGAAGAAACTGAGGTCACAAGACCTTGGACCTTGTTTTCTTGGCGTGCTCTCAGAAGCACTCAGATTCTCTTCGTATGAATCCATTCTTGGACAGTCATGGTACGGCTGAGCCACTGTTAGATCTCAGACCTTTGGATAAATGACTGAGGTGCCTATTTAACATCAGAACAGACCTGGCCACCAAGTTCTCCCAGCATCCCCCGGTCTCTACCTGTTAAGGGGTATGGCTGGCATACTCTGCCCTCTGCCCCGAACTCTCCAGAGGATCTGCCCTGTATAATCCAGACATTTTGGCTACCCGGCCCCCCGTTTGGTTCCTTTTGCCCTCTCGGCTGCTGCACCCGGTTTCCCTCTCTCCCCTCCGCCTTCCCCTCTCCCCTTTCCTCACGTGGATCAGAGCCGTGTCCACTCTGGACTCTCCCAGAAGTCCCTGCCTCTGGCTATGCTCTCCCTTTTATCTACAGTAAACTCTCTCCTCCCCATACCTAGGGGATCATTCATGTTCTTTCCTTTTTATTTCTTGTTTTTCATTCAGCCACCAAAGGCACCAATTAGGACCCAGATACCCACCCCCAGGCTCAACTGTTAAGGACTGTGCTCCTAGGTTATAACTGCTGAAATGTGACGGAAGAGAGGTCACTGGGAAGTGACCCTTGGACAGGATCTGGGAGCTGTTTTATCTTCTCTCTTTGACTTTCCAGCCACCATAATTTGAGAGCTTCTTCCTCCACACACTCCTGGACAGCTTTATCATAGACTCAGAACTCTAAACCTGTAAGCCAGAACAAACTTGCCCTCCTTTTAAGTTGATTATCTCACCTGTTTTGTTACAGTAACAGAAAGCTGACTGATACAAAAGGCATTCTTTGAAATCAGCACAGTTGTGAGCTTGGACACAGGCTCTGCCATTTACCAATCAGCTGCATGAGTTTGGTTAGATAGTCTGTGACCTTGTGAGTTTTCATCTATAAAACAGAAATAATAATAGCACCCACTTCTAATGGTTGTGGGATGATAAAATTATATATATAACACTTTTATGATTTGTTTATTTTTGTTTTATGTACATTGGTGTTTTGTCTGCAGGTATGTCTGTGAGAGGGTGTGGAATCCTCTGGAGTTGGAGTTACAGTTGTGAGCTGCCATGTGGATGCTGGGAATCGAACCTAGGACCTTTAGAGGAGCAGCCAGTGCTCTTAACCACTGAGCCATCTCTCCAGCCCCCCGAAAAACCTACTTTGATATGACTGGGTTTTAAATGACCTCCGTATCCAACATAAATGTCAAGTATTACAGTATGCAATGAAGTCACACCAGAACTAGAGCAGGGAGGTCTCATAGGTCGTAGGTGGGGGTGATGACATGTCTGTCACTGGCTTGACATACTTAGGTTTGTGCCCCAAGTATGTTAAAAAGCTGAGGCTTAGGTGGGGACGTAGGTGGTTGGCGGAGTCGGGAGAAAGTTGCAATAGTCGCCAAGAATTTGGAATTGGGCTTTTTGGCACTTTTCCTTTGTTCAGAGACTCTCTGAGTGGGTGGGGTTTGGAAAGAGAGACGGGATGGAACTTTCCACCACGCACGGGTGATCTGGAGGCTCCACCCGAACTGTTACTTCTTAACTGGGGACCAAGTATTCAAACACATGAGCCTCTGAGGGCCGTTCTCATTCAAACCACCACAGAGGTAAAGAGGTAAGCTCAAAGGCTTCAGGAATTATATTGCCCTTGAGGGGCCAGGCTTCCAGTCTGATCAACACCCGAGTCTCAAACGTTACCTGACTTAGAGAAGGTCTCTATGCCCTGGACCTCTATCTGGTATTTCCTTGACATCTTGCTTTTCTTCTGCTAGCTCTCCTGGGAGAAAGGTTGGAGAAATCTGTCTCCAGCCATCTTTATCCTCATCTTATTCAGATCGAAAATCCTGACTCTTCATCTGGCATTTCTGAAGCACCAATGTTTCTCATTTCCATATGCCTCACACTTGGATTTTTACAATGAGATTTTTTTCAGTTCCATTGATTTACTTTTGCATTTTTAGCTTTCTCCAAGTACAGTGGGGTTGAAGATACAACTCTAATCTGTCTCCTCGGTTTTCAGAATAACAGCCATGGATTCTAGACATGGAGATCTGTGTCCATTTAGAAAAAAAATTATCTTTTAACCAATTACCTTAATGCATCCAGTCATATAATAAGTCATATAATAATTATTATTTGTCATCTACTTCATACGTCATGAATCTCAGAAATTTTGTCCTTTACTGTTAGTAAGGATGCACTATTTTATTGGGGATAAAAAAAACATTTAAAATGATTGTTTTGTTGACCTACAATTTCTAAAGGCGTGCTTAGGTCATAGCCTAAAGCAAGCTGGGACCATAGACATTTGAGGGGTCAGGGAGAATAGTAAGGGAGGGCTAGAAAAAGGCCTGTGTGAGGGGTGAAGGGTGGGGTGAGAAGGGACTTTCTTGCAAGAGACTCTGGACTTGGGGCAAAGGACTAAGGCAGAGTTTAAAGGATATCAGTCATCTGTGTATGGTGTAGCCTGTGCCAGAACCAAGCAGGGGATGTTGCAAAGCGTTATTAGATAGGAAATTTGGTCTATGGTAGACACTACTGCTAACTAGTACTCAATTGTTTTCTTGATGACCATTATTCTTGCTTTACTTAGTTAAGCAGAATCTTATGACTTATTTGGGCCAAGGAAATACAAATGAAAAATCATGTATTATTTCTGGACAATGGCAGTGAAAAGCTCTTTCTCAATTCTCTTTACATGAAATATTTCTTTTGTCTTCTATTGTGTAGAATGTAGTTCCACCCTCTAACTACTCAAGGGTAAACATATTGAGGGGGTGGAGCCCCCAGATAAAAGTAAGCTGAGTAACCAGATGGAAGACTATAGTCTAATACCAACATTTCTGGGAAGGCTCCATGCAGATTTATCATCCTTCTTACACATTCCCAGCTTTATCCAAACATTGCTGACTATATTATATTACTTCTATTTATGAATCTCTCCCTGTGAGAGTATAAAGCTAACTGGGTCAATACCTATTAGACACGTACTGGATGCTCACTTGTAGGAAATGATGAGGTAATGTGACTCAGAAAGGATGAGGGCACTCAGTGCTCATCCTTGGACACAAGACAATCATGGACTGGGATACAGACTGGAAAATTCGACTTCAGAGCTTCTCCTCTTTGGCAGACCTCCACACACAGTGGGGTTGGGGTTCTGACCTCTAACTTCATAGTAGGCTCAACAAATGGTGGGCCTAAGGCAGGAATTTAGCTTTATGTACTAGTCAAGGTTGTTTCAGAATTGGATGGAGACCACAAGGAAATAATGCTTTGAGATTCTAGTAAAGCAGAAGCAGAGGGAAGGAGGTAGAACTTGGTATAACCTCATAGTCATTGATATCATTAATACTGTTAATTTTCTGACCCGCCTCTTGAAATCCTGCCCCTTGGGGCAGTCCTGTGTCCTGACATAAAAGCCTCATTTTAAGGAAAAACTCCTCCCCCTCCTCTCTCTCTTCCATCCCACCAAGAGGTGTACACACCTATCTTTCTCTCTCTCCTTTCTGTCTTTTCTGTCTCTTTATCTCCTATTATAATAAGTCACTTCTGCATGTGAAAGACCCCCGAAGGTAGTCTTCCCTCTGGAGAGACCCTTGCCCAGAGATCACACCGAGACCATAAGTCAGATGCAAACAGCAAGAGGCTTTATTCAGGAACACAGGTACCCGGGGCAACACAGTCCCTCAAGAGGCTCAAGAGACTGGCGCGCCAACGGGCTGGAGTGGAGGGTTTTTATAGGGTCTGGCAGCAGGAGCACGAGGAGCATGGTTTACAGGGTTCTGATTGGACGATTCAAATGAGGCCAGGTTCAAACTCAGGACAGCTCGTGGTTTTTCCCCCGAGCTCGGCACGCCTGCTGTCTGGCTCCAAGTTGTTTTTCTGACCTTTAGTACCCTTTTCTGGGGCCAGGTGGCCGGCCGTAGACACTCCGTGCTTTTCAGACCTTACTCGAAATGGCGTTAGGCTAAGCTAGTAAGCTGGGGTCTTTCACATGGATGTAGCATCTGTGTGTGAATGACTTTCCATGCACCGCCCCCCCCCCCACTGCATCCGCCCAGCGTGTTTCCCTTGGGGGTCCCCCATACAATAACTCATAACAAATGTTAGCTGTTGTTCTTAGACAGTAGAATAGATAGAACTTTAGTAGTACCCTCAGGGACCATTCTAAAGACCCCAGTCCACCTCCTTTACCACGACTCGAAACAACAGCATTAAATAGGCCACAAAATGACATGTCTTTCCAACTTAAGGACTGAAGCCAGAAAGCCCAGAATCACCTTGTTGAGTCACACAGATGACTGAGAATATGCATGTCAGATAACTGTCAATTTTCACTTTCTACACATGCTGATGTGTGGATTTAGAGTAAGCAAATCTGCAGATATGGAATTCACAAATAATAAAAAGCAACTCTAGTTCTAAGTTATTAAGTACCTACCAGGTAGCATTGAACTACATGATTTATAGATATGCAAATTAATCAAGTTTTCATGCTCTAAGTGAGATGACTAAGAGTTGATACAATGGGCATATCCTTGGAGTCACAGGGTGTATGAAAAAGGTCGCGGTCATGTAGTCTGCATGTTGAGCTTCTACATACACGACAGGGACTGGAAACTTACAAGAGGCTCAGTGTCCGTTCCTCTTAGAAGCTTCAAACACAGTAGTCTCCGTTCTTATAGAAAGCCAAGGCTTCATTGCACACTCTGCAACAGGGTACTGACTGATTCTGCTTAAAAACTCACTAGATCGCATACCAAGTTCTAGAGAATAATCCCTATGAGAAAGCATACCTGGAAATGAATAGTACAACCATCAGCTCCTGAATCTGCCTAGGCAGCATCACACAAAGCCAGACACAGTCATGTAAGCAAAGTCAGAGGCACACATGTGTTGCACGGATCCTAAATGGTCTTATAATAATAACCCGGAGACAGATATTGGGGTAAGTGCTGAAAGATCAGAGAGACAAAGGAACAAGCCACAGCCACCTCTCACCTCGCCAGCTCCACGAATCCTCAGACTGAATGCCTCTGAGTCCTCAGGCAAAAGGGATTCTAGTTCCTATCTCTTCATGCCTTGTATACCTTTCTCTGCCCAGCCATTTCACTTCCTTCCTGGTGCTGGGATCAATGGTGTGTGTGCTTCCCAAATACTAGTAGCAAAGGCATGAGATCTTAAGTATTGGGATTAAAGGTGTGTGACTCCCAAGTACTGGGATTAAAGGTGTGTGCCACCACTGCCTGGCTCTGTTTCTGTCCTAGACTGAATCAATCCCATGTAATTCGTGGTTGCTTTGAACTCACAGAGATCCAGGTGGATCTCTGCCTCCTGAATGCTGGGATTAAAGGTGTGTGCTATTACTGCCTGGCCTCTATGTTTAATCTAGTGGCTTGCTCTGTCCTCTGATCCTCAGGCAAGCTTTATTTGATACATAATATATCACCACACATATTTCTTTCAGAGCAATGGTTGGCTGAATGGAAAGCCAAGAAGAGAACAAGCTCTAGACTTAATGTTTGTATTCTTCCTGTTATAGTGGAGGTGATGCTTTTGTGTGTGTGTATTAATTATACATAGTAATGTGTTTCATATGACATTTTGACACATGTATATATTTTTTATAATATTAGCCCTCAGGACTCCCTTTTGCTCCTTGCCACTATAACCGATCCTTTTCCTCTTATTAATTAGTCCCCTTCCTACTTCTTTGTGTGTACCCATTTTTTTTTTTTAATTAGGTTTTCTTAGAGGATCCTGGGTGAGGGGTTGTTTGCAGAGTGTAGGTTTCTTACCAGTGTCTACACACTGAAGAAAATGTCTGTCTCTCCCTGAGGGAGTTCCACTCTTGATTTCATATCAGTTGTGATTACTAGCATAGGGCCTGGCTAAGATTGGGCCTGTCAGTCCTGCCGTAGGTTAGGGAAAGCACGAGGCTCCGCCCCTTCATGCGGAATTGCAAGCAGATAACAGAAGCTAAAAGGGAGGGGCTTGTGAGGCCCCACCCCTCCCTGAGTAGCTGGAGAAGAGGCCTTTGATTAGACCATGAGACTGAAGCTATCATGAATGAGACTGAGACCCCGTACTCAGCAAAAGGCACTATCTATGAATGAGAAAGTTTGCCAGAAACTAAACTGGTTGGCACCTTGGTCTTGGGTTTCTCAGCCTCCAGAACTGTAAGAAATAAAAGTTCTATTGTTTACAAACCGCTTGGTTAATGGCACTCTGTTATAGCGCCCTGTTTATAACACCCATAAAGTGCGTTCAAAAGGGTTACCCCATCCAGTCTGCTGTGTACAGTCATGCTACAGAGGCTTGCTTCCCAGACAGGACACTCAGTCCCAGATCATGTGCTGCTCGTCTCCCCCCCAGCCTTATTCTTCTCATCCGAGCGGCGTTTTCTTCCCCACTCAACTCTCCTCTTGTGGGCTGAGACCGGTTCAGTTCCCATGTCTCCTAACCATTTAAACACCGCACCCCCTGTGACTTCTTTGTAAGTAGAAACTTAATATAAACAGAACCCCCTCTAGAAGTTATCATTTTGTACTATGAAGCACTAGGTCATATATTTAATTCAAGAGGCCCTAAAGTATGGGGCACAGATGATCTGAAATAATTGTAAAGCATGCAAGGCAGGCCTCGAGGAAGGAGCGGGAGCAAGGTGAGATGATGGAGTCTGGTTATATCAGTGACTTCCTCAATTGTTTCTCACAAGGACTCAAAGGAAAACGCTGGCTGCTGTGAGACATGAGCTTTCAAAAGTGCTGTAGAAAACTTTTAGCACTGCTTAATGCTTATAGCACTTAGCCAGCAACAAAAAGACACACGTGCTCCTCTCACCTGAAATCCTGAATTAAAGTAAGTAAGCTCAGAGTGACAGCCAAGCTTCGTTGTCCTATGCCTCGGGGAGAAATTGGAAGGGGTTCCACAGAGACGAGGAGTTGAATTATTAGATTCATAAAAAGTCACAATTAAAAGAACACAGCACCTAACACAAGCCAACAGAACTTGTCACAAAACTTTATGTAGATGGGTTTTTGTATCAATCTTCAGTGTTCTGGCCTAAAGTTTGTGAAATGGACCTTTTTCAGAACTTAGAACTCAAATATGTATTATAAAAACCCTACAACGTGGGGCTGGAGAGATAGCTCTGGTATAGCAAGAGAAGCCCTTACCTCACATGCAGGGGACTTGGATTGGTTCCCAGCACCACATGGCAGGGGGTGCCCAAAACCACCTAGAACTCCAGCTCCAGGGGATCAAAAAACCTATTTTGGGCTTCCATGGGCATCTGCACCCACATAGTACACATACTTACATGTACACACACACACACACACACACACACACACACACACACACACTAAAAATCTCTTTGATCAAAAATGCTACTGCATTTTATAGCCCTTGCTTCCCACAGCTTTTTCTGACATTAGACCATGGAGGAAGAAGACAGCAAGGCATTTGAATGGCAGCTTTTGGAATACGACCAAAAACCGTGAGGAAACTGTAAGCAGAAGATTCTCCTTGTTTTAGCACTTGGGATAAAAAAATTTTAAAAATTGATTGAAATTAGCCACAATACCAAACCCTTAAAGCACAAGGCTTTGGAGTAAGGCCAATGGCCCAAATGCAGCCAGCGTTTTGGTGACTTTACCATGTCCCTGCTGTGTACACCATAGCAGACAAATTAATTATTCCCAGATGCTGGGGATGAAGAATGTTGCTGGAGTGTTTTGCTTCTCAGACTCCTCGGTGTAAACACACACTTACAGAACTGTGTTCCCTTTTTTGGCTCCCAACATGCAAGTAATTATACACTGTGTAGGGTAATGTTGGATGGGCCCTTCTCTGAATACCAAGCAAGTTCTGGGTTCTGTCAGCCTTTTGGATCGCATGCCCACAAACATTTTTCTCTGACAGGCTTTACTAACAACCGGTAAACAAACCAAGAACAGTGCAAGGCTTATTTCTAAATTACTCCAATTGTCTTCAAAGCTAAACGGGCAAATTTTACCTTGAGGAGAACAGAACTCCTGTGCTGTTTCAAGAACAGTTTTTCTGCAATCCCTGTGGGAAAGGGGTTAGAGTTCATAATGGTTTTTTACTTCCCCATTCCTCATATTTAGACTACGTGTGAACACAGAGGGGGCAGGCTATGAGTCAACTATTAATAAGAATGTGTTTAGCATGAAGCACAGATTCTATGATCATGGCCAGAACAAAGTGATTAAAAGGTCATGTTTTTCATTCCAGCCCCAGATTTTTACACAGCAAATGGAATGTATTTTTCATCGAGGAGTCACAGTAGGTTTTGGAGCGCTACCTAGACCTTCACATTTCTTGGAATGAATCAACTCAGTAAATTTGCTCTGTGCCTTCATACAATGAAGCACAGGCGTGTGTGTGTGTGTGTGTGTGTGTGTGTGTGTGTGTGTGTGTGTGTTTGCGCGTGTGTGCGAGCGTGTGTGCACGTAGGCCTGGGGTATACCCCAGGAACTATTGAAGAAAAAAAACAAACCATGTTTTTGCAAAAAAGAAGGGAAGTTCTGTAGTCTTGCCAACCCCAGCACAGATGAGAAGAAAAGTTCAAGGAAAGTTGATATCTCAAAATAAATAATAAAAGGAAATTCACTGGCAAAAGAATATTCAGGTCAGGTGGAAGTGCAGAGAAAAAGAAACCCTCATTCAGAACTGGGCTGCCCTCCTGCTTTCTCTGAAGTGAGCAGCTGCTGGTTATTGAAAGCAGACCACGTGGAGGGTCCCTGCCACCATAGCAACAGCAGCTGACAGTGCTGGACCGGCCCAGGCACAATGAGGCAGGTCCACAGCCAGGAGCGCTCTGGCTGCAGATGAGGGGGCTCCACAGCCAGGAACGCTCTGGAGGCTGCAGATGGGGGGTCCACAGCCAGGAACGCTCTGGAGGCTGCAGATGGGGGGGGGGGTCCACAGCCAGGAGCGCTCTGGCTGCAGATGAGGGGGGTCCACAGCCAGGAACGCTCTGGAGGCTGCAGATGGGGGGTCCACAGCCAGGAGTGCTCTGGAGGCTGCAGATTGAGGGGGGGTCCACAGCCAGATGAGAGCGCTCTGGCTGCAGATGAGGGGGGTCCACAGCCAGGAACGCTCTGGAGGCTGCAGATGGGGGGGTCCACAGCCAGGAGTGCTCTGGCTGCAGATGAGGGGGGTCCACAGCCAGGAGTGCTCTGGCTGCAGATGAGGGGGGTCCACATCCAGGAACGCTCTGGAGGCTGCAGATGGGGGGGTCCAGAGCCAGGAGTGCTCTGGTTGAAGATGAGGGGGGTCCACAGCCAGGAACGCTCTGGAGGCTGCAGATGGGGGGGTCCACATCCAGGAACGCTCTGGAGGCTGCAGATGGGGGGTCCACAGCCAGGAGCGCTCTGGAGGCTGCAGATGGGGGGGTCCACAGCCAGGAGCGCTCTGGAGGCTGCAGATGGGGGGGTCCACAGCCAGGAGTGCTCTGGAGGCTGCAGATGGGGGGGGTCCACAGCCAGGAGTGCTCTGGAGGCTGCAGATGGGGGGGTCCACAGCCAGGAGTGCTCTGGAGGCTGCAGATGGGGCGGTCCACAGCCAGGAGTGCTCTGGAGGCTGCAGATGGGGGGGTCCACAGGGGTCTGGAGGCTGCAGATGGGGGGTCCACAGCCAGGAGTGCTCTGGAGGCTGCAGATGGGGGGTCCACAGCCAGGAGTGCTCTGGAGGCTGCAGATGGGGGGTCCACAGCCAGGAGTGCTCTGGAGGCTGCAGATGGGGGGGTCCACAGCCAGGAAGTGCTCTGGAGGCTGCAGATGGGGGGGTCCACAGCCAGCAGCCAGGAGTGCTCTGGAGGCTGCAGATGGGGGGTCCACAGCCAGGAGTGCTCTGGCTGAAGATGAGGGGGGTCCACAGCCAGGAGTGCTCTGGAGGCTGCAGATGGGGGGTCCACAGCCAGGAGTGCTCTGGAGGCTGCAGATGAGGGAGCAGTGTGGGGACTTTGTTTTTGTTCCCTTTCTTATGTGCATTGGGGGGTTTTGATTCCCAAGTCTGAGGTTAGCTGTTGGAAACTTTTCTACCTATACTACCCTGACCAAAGGTGCAGATCTCCACTCAAGCAGCATCACAGAAGGGAAGCATTTATTCATCATACAAATATTTCCAATTTCTTTTAAGTAATCTCTGGCAAATCCTTGTAGGCTCTGAGAATTTGTACCTGGCCTCTTGTATTGCCACCTTAAGATGTGTTTGAAATAATGTTTGGCTTGCTTGTTGTAGCTGAAGTGTCTAACACACGACCCCCAAAGGAAAACCTTTCCTTGGTCTTGTGAAAATGCCAGCTGATAATTGACTAAAGACATCAGATTAAAAATTCAGGCTATGGTTTATATGCTATATATGCATAGCCTTAATAATCCACACATTTCTAGATTGAACAAAAGCAGAAAATGTATTTATTAGTTAAGTATAAAGAAAACTCCAACATAATAATTTCATGGTTTAACATATAGCCAAACTTCCATAATTCTAATTCTGTCCAATCACCCACTAAATTATCTTTGGAAAGTTACTGAAACTTTCTGTAACTCAACTTTCCCATATGGAAGGTGGGGATAAGAATAGCGATACCTGGTAAGGACTGTTGTAGATATCGAGTTCATTCTTTAAAGAGGTTTGGATAGTCTTTTGGTTATTTTAAGTAAGAAATAAACAAAGATTAGAGGATCTTTTTGTGTGTGTGACATATGTGTGTGTGTTGTGTGCACGTGTGTGTGCCAGTGCATTCACATTGTGTGAAGGCCAGAGGTCAATGTCAGGTGTCATCTACTGTCTCCCTACACTTTATTATTTTTAATATTCCTTTCTTTTGAGATTATAATTACATCATTTCCCCCTTCCCTTCCCTCCCGACTCCTCCTGTGTAATTCCCATCCCCAGTCCTCTCATTTAAATGCACAGCCTCTTTATATTTGTTGTTAGTGTTTGTGTGTGTGTGTCCCTAAATATATAAATACAGCCTGCTCAGTCCATATGTTCCTTGTGTACGTGTTTTCAGGGCTGACCATTTGGCACTGGATAACCAATTGATGTGTTCTTCCCGGGGGAGGGGAATTATTTCTCCTGCTCTCAGTGTGCCTTCGTTGCCTGTAGTTCTTTGTTGAGGCCTCTACCTTTTCTCTCTTCCACGTTAGCATGTCTAATGGTGTCACCCCTGTCCAGCTCATATTTACGCAGACATGTTGATAAGACTTCATGGGTGTAGCTTCTCTGACATTTCCAAGAGACATAATCTCATGGCAAATTTCCTGTTCCTCTGGCTCTTACAATCTTCTTCCACGCGCCATTTCCGAAATGATATCTAAGCCTCGGGTGCAGGAGTTGTGCTGTAGATGTTGGGGTGGAACTCCACAGCTCTGAATTTTGATCAGTTGTTTGCAATGGTCTCCATTTGTTACAAAGAGGAGTTTCCTTGATGAGAGGTGAGGACTACACTTATCTGTGGGTGCGGGGACAAATATTTAGAGCATAGTTAGGAATTATGCTGGTTTAGCAGAGAGACGGTTGATTATTCTCCAAGATCCATGACTTCACTAGCCCTGGGCAGTTGGCTATGTTTCCAGTACCAGGCATGATTTCCCTCTCTTTGAGTGGGCCTTAAGTGCAATTAGAGAGCTGTTGGCTACTGCTAAGGTATGCAGGCCACTACTGTACCCTTAGGGTTATTATGTCACGCTGGTTGTTGTCGTTTATAGGTGTCTTATCTGGATAAGTTTTGGTTGCTTCCCTCCCTTGGAAGCTTGAATGGTGCCTTTTAGTACCATGAAAACAAGTCTTCAGGGAGGAGACTTTTAGGCAAGAACCAGCTCAGGTCCTCTGGTTCCTGTGTCTGAAGTTCATGGTATCTACAATAATAGGAACTTACCTTCCACCTATGGTCTTAAACCAAGGGCAACAGTAATAGACTATAATGTGTACCTTACTTTTTTGAGGCAGAGTTTTGTAGCTGAAGTTTTCTCCAGTCCTGCCTGGCCCATGGTCAGGACAAACTATATGACCGTGGCAGCTTCTTGTTATCTAGTTCTTATATCTTAAATTAACCCATATCTATTAATCTATAAATTGCCACTTGGCTCATGGCTTACGGGTACCTTACATCTCGCTTTTCATGGCAGCGGCTGGCAGCGGCTCTCTCAGCCTTCCTGTTCCCAGAATTCTCTTCTCTGCTTGTCCTGCCTATACTTCCTGCCTGCCTACTGGCCAATCAACGTTTTATTTATACAGAGTGATATCCACAGCAGAGTTTCTCACTGAACCTGAAGTTTACTGATTTAGCTGGACTAGCTGGCCAGTGAGCTCCAGCAGTCTGCCTGTCTCTGCCTCCCTGGTGCTAGAGTTACGGGCATGTGTGCCCTCATGTCTGGTCTCTTAATGGGAGCTGGGGATCCAAACTCTGGCCTTCTGGCTTGTGCAGCAAGCACTTAATGACTGATTCATCTCCCCTGCTTTTGGACTGAGGCTCCCTGTTTTAACTATAGCAAATACCTTTGGAGTTCAGGACAGCATAACATATTTCTGTACCTGTGTCTGCAGTTGGTAAATGTTAGACTTCTCTCTATGGCTTCTAAGTCTTCAGGTGGCATCTCTAAGACCTCTCAAGTCTGATAAAGCAAACTGTAAAATTAGCTAACTTTGAAGCACTTTCGAAACTAGTTAGTAGCTCTTCCGAGTTGTTTGGAGCTGTTCTAATGCTTACGTGTTTGTTGAAAACACAGGTGTGGTGTTTGCTAATCCTCAGATGCAACCCTAGGTTGGGAAGCCCTTCAATGTACCTACTCACTGTTAAAACCAGTAAGTTCCAGCCTCCTGGAGATAGAGGAGCCAGCCAGCATTTCTCCACCTCTGTCATAGGGTGGGATGCATCTTTTCTGCCAGGGTTTGTTCAAAGATCTTCCCATTTGTCCCAGATTCCATCGTTGGTACTGAAGGGCCCACTTCGACTCAGGAAGGTAATTCTTGTGGTTTCCTCCCTCCCTCCCTTCCTTCCTTCCCTCCTCCCTTCCTTCCTTTCCTTTTTTTGGGAGGGTGCGTGGGGAGGGTTTGTTTGTTTGTCTATTTGTTTTCAAGACAAGGTTTCTCTGTGTAGTTCTGGCTGTCCTGGAACTCGCTCTGTAGCTCAGGCTGGCCTTGAACTCACAGAGATCCGCCTGCCTCTGCTCTCTGAGTGCTGGGATTAAAGGCGTGCCCCACCACTGTCCAGCATGGTTTCCTTTCTTATTAAGCATAAAATCAAGGCTTTAAAAAACAAAGCCTGGAGTTTCACGACTATCTACAGTGGGGTCAACCTAAAGTTGATCCTACTACACAATCATTTTCTTGTGTTTACCTTTCCCTACTTAAATATGGGAGGAAGCTTTGCCAATAGTTATCAGGGGTTGAAAATGTTCTCAAGCAGATCTTACTGAATGCTTTCCACACAGGCATAGTGACTGACCACAGAGGCCCTACAGCTTTTTAGAAGCCTAGTCTGCTTGAGGCTAAAGGGTTAGCATTTTAGCCAATGTTTCAAGTTAAGACACACATTCAGGCCGGCAGGAGTGGCGCAGCCTTTAATGCCAGCACTCAGGAAGCAGAGGCAGGGATCTCTGTGACTTTGAGGTCGGCCTGGTCTGCATATTGAGTTCTAGGACAGTCAGCCAGACATATATAGTAAGACATGTCTCAGGAGAAAAAGGAAAAAAAATAAGAAAATACATTCAACTCTAAGAATAAAAGCTATAAGTCACTCCAAGACCTCAAAGAAATAAATTAATTTTTATTCAGTTTTGCAAAATGACAAAAATAGTATATTTAATAAAATAAAATAAGGGGATTCTCCTTGTTTTACAACAGTTCCAAATGGAGTCATCTAAGTGCTCAGAGGTGTGGGATATTTTATCACAAAGCTTTGTGCTTAAGTGACCAAGTCTGAAATACACACATAAGTTCATTTTTAAAAGTTCAAGGTCATGCCAGAGTTTAACACATATCCTGTTTTCTAAGAAAACAAATGCATTATCATCTCCAGTAAGACTTTCTGTGGAAAATTTTTTGGATGCCAGAAGCAAAATTAGGGCAAGGCTGTATTCCCCAGCTGAAGGAAACAAGCTGCCCCCAAAAGCAACACAGACCCACAGAGTTGTTAGCGCATTGGCTTTACTGCTGTGCCAAGAGGTTTAAATGGCAATCCTTAAAAAGAATTCCTCCTTTCTACATCCCACTCCAAGGACTGAGAGGGCCTCATGCAAGTATTTAAAAGGAAGAAACTCTGACTAGTAGGGAGAGCCACACTGGAGAAACTGTCAAAAGGCTGGGCTCATGTTCTGCCTGGGTCACTCGAGGGTGCACAGGAGGTCCATCTCTGGGATATTAGTAGTGGTAGTGTCCACAGCAGCCTAGAAATGCAGGCAGCAGAATGAGTAACACTGTTTCCTTTAAACCATATTTATGTTTCAGAGGAGATATTATAACCCCCTTTAACTAGAAACTGAAGACCAGAGAAGCCAAGTCCTATGGTTTTGTTAGGAACTAGAACATCTGGATTTCTGAATCTGCATCCATCTGATTGCACTACAGCTGGACATGGTTAGTGTGGAGGAGAAGGAGTTTCACATGTTCACATAGTTAGAAAATGTGTGAGATGCAGATTCTGGGGTTTTTTGTTTTGTTTTTTTGTTTTGTTTTTTTGCAGAGCTGAGGACCGAACCCAGGGCCTTGTGCTTGCTAGGCAAGTGCTCTACCACTGAGCTAAATCCTCAACTCCGAGATGCAGATTCTGATGTAGGTGTGCTACTGTGCTGCCCAAGACCCTGTATTTTTCACAAGTTCATGGGTGATGCTGCTGCTCCAGGAAGCACATTTTTGACTAGCAGAGCAACAGAGGAGAGAAAGGATGCTTCCTGTCAGAACGCGTGGCCTCATTTCACCCATCTGCAGCACAAGGAGGCCTAGCAAAACTCCACTGAAGGCACACTGCCGTTCTAAAGCCCAGTGCCGGGGCCTACTATGGTATTAGGAAGCCAGAAATGCCTGTGGCTAGGGAGTGACTCCACGTGCATGTCTAACGTGGTCTCTGATGAGATCCTGGCTGATGACGGTGTCCTCCTGCAGTCTGACAGGTGGGGACCAGCCACCCTCACAAATTACATTATTGTTAAGCTTTAGGCTGAGCTAAAATCATACTGAAGAGTTCAAAGTACTTTTTACATAAGCGCCTTTAAAGATTATGAATGCAAAAATAGCTTTTTGCAAGACTCTTAGATGGCAGGCTTTCTGTTTAATAACAGAAGTGAGAAGCCCCCCAAACTGTAATGTTGCACAATACATCAAAAATACATTAATGCCTCATTTTAAAGTCTTACAGAAATTGAGGTTTTTCTGAGTTAACAAAATATACTTCATCACAGATGGTCTGAACGATAAAAAACAGCAGACACTGGTGCAGCAAGACTAAAGCGTTGCTTTTAGCTGAGTGTGCTGGAAGCCTTTAAGGAAACCTTCCCACATGCAGCTTCGCTAGCGCTGAGCTGTAAGAGTATGCCCTATGTGCTCCAAAAGTCTTAGGCCTGTATGATGCACAACTCTTACAAGGAAGCCTTGTTCAGATGCATTTTCTTATCGCTTCGGGTCTATGTGAGAGAGTGGGTTTTGTTCTTCCAAGAACTATAGGTCACCAACAGAGATGTCATGAGCAACATTTCTAAACCGAAGGCAGGGGGAGAAGGAGTCGCGTCTGGTCTGTGACAGCTACAAGCGGGAAATAGTTTCCTGATGGTGAAACTAAGAACTGCAAGAGGAGCCTCTGATTGAGGGATTTAGAGAAAAGGCATAAACATATCCATCTGGAATAACCTGATCATATTTTTGTCTGGAGCAATCTAGTCGGGGAAACCGTGGCGCACGTGTTTATTAGCCAATGCTTGGTTACCTTCCGCAGTGGCAGTCAAACTGTTGAAGGAGTTGAATCTGGTTTTTTTTCTAAATAGTTTATGTAAATAGATATAAGATGGAAAAGAGCTGAGCTTCTCCATTTGAAGTTTTGAAAGGTCTCCTCAGAGTTGCTATAGCTAACACAGGTTGTGTTCTATGTCAGCTGCTGCTTATCCCATGGCCAGCATAAAGGCAGAGTGGAGGCAGGAGGACTGCTGTGAATTCAAGGCCAGCCTGGATTACAAAGGAAGCCCCAGGCTAGTTTAAATTACAAAGTGGTCATCTAAAAAACAAACGAACACATAGCCCACCCCAGAACTGAGTGACTAAAACTAAAATCTTATTGTCTTCCTTGGTCTTGAGGCTTGGGCAGATTTGGCCATGACATTCTTGGTAGGACCTTGCGGTTGCAGTCATTAAAGCATCAGAAGGCCTCCCCAGGCTGGACATACAAATACCTCTTTTGCTTCTGAGCCATGTTTTGATGTTCCTGGAGTCTCTCTCCATGCATTTTATCACCCACCACTTTTCAGTGTAGTTTAGGATTCTAGTAGCAGTTATTTCTGGGTAGTCACACTTCTTACATAACAGCTAAGTTCTACCAGGCAGGAGTTGAAACTGCCAGGGCTGAAAACAGCTATGCCAAAGATTGTCACAAGACCACCTCCACTGTATTCTGTTGTTGAAGAAATCATGTGGTCCTCTGATTCAAATGGTAGAAAAATCATCATTTCTTATTGCAGTGTTTCCTGAGCCTGATAGTGGGGTGAGATAGATGCTCCTCTGGAATGGTTCTTAAACTCAATGCTTGTACGCACTGGAGTCATGCTGCTCTTGTGCCAGCAGGTACCGGTACACTGACATATTGACAGTCTATAAACAAATAGGACTTTTTGCCACCAATTTTCTCCAAACAGCCTGTGCAATCCTTTTGGCCTCCAAAAGAGAGTTCCCAGCTCAGTTTCAGTTTGTTTCTCTGTGTCCTGAAAATGAAGCATATAATATCTTCAGTAAATAGTCTCTTACCATGTAGCTCTGGCATGCAACCAATAGCAATGGCAATCGCCGTGGCAACAACTTATAAGGAAGTAACCCACTCCTGGCACTAGGCTCTTCACTCGGTAACCTCATACCTTCTAGAAGTGCCTTTTGTCCACCTGTGTACATGGCTTCATTAAACCCTTTAACTGTTGTTTCTACTCTTCCAGACATGTTTAAAGTCCATGATATAATCAAGGGTTCTTGTTCCATAATTGTGATTGGATTTAGAGTCACCTAGGAGATACACTTCTGGGCATTTCCAGAGAGGTTTAACTAAGGAGAACTACTCTGAGGATGGGCACACTATCCCATGGGCTAGGGTCCTCCACTGAATATAAAGGAGGAAGTGAGTGGAGCAACAGCATATTCTCTTGATTCTTGACTGTAGATGCAATGTTACTAGGTGCCTTATGACCCTGTTGCCATAGCGAAAGCTACTCTCACCCCCACATCTTCCATGCTGGGATGGACAATACTCCCCAAAGATGAGCCCAAACAAAACTTTTCATTCTTTAACTTGCTTTTATCAGACATTTTATTACAGCAATAAGAAAAGTAACTAATACAGAAAATTAGTATCAAAGAATGGGGGTCTTTGCCGTAATAAAATGATGATGTGGTCTGTAGGCCTTTGGAATTGGTTTGTAGAAGGGATTATGATTTCTAAGCTTTTGGAACTACTTTGGGGAGAACATAGCCAAGTTTGGAGATATAGGCTAAAGAAGCCCCAAAATGCCATAAGCAAAGCGAATTGGGAAAATACCAACAGGAATGTAGACAGGAAAGCTGTGCTCCTGAGGTTTTAGAGGGGATCAAGAACTCCATCAGGACCTTGGCTAGAGGCCATTCAATGTATATTCTGGCCAAAAAATCTGCCTCGACGCTCTGGGAACTTGAATGAGGATTAATTCAAAGGTAATGAACTGTGGAGATCCACAGAAGTTTCCTAGTGAGACCTTACTCAGGGTCTGAGAATCTGAGCTTGCTTTACCCAGCAGGGCTGCATAAGGGCTGCAGTGAGTGGGGGTGGGGGGGGGTGGGGTGGGGGGGGGGGGGGGGGGGGGGGGGGGGGGGGGGTGGGGAGTGGGGGTGGGGGGGGTGGGGGGTGGGGGTGGGGGTGGGGAGAGCCCTGTGGAGGCCAGGCAGCATCCTCAAGTGTGGAACCTCAGCAGAGGTAGTGCAGAACTTGAGGGAAGCTGCTGCCGGATAGGATGCCAAGGGTGGGATGAGCCCTGGTATGGAGAGAGCAGCAGAAGTTTTGGAATCCTCCCTGAAATGATAAAAGCAGGGTCTGAGTCTCTAGCAGCAGCATGCAGTAGCAAAGCTCTGGGCTGAGTGGCTGAGACTCAATGAAACTCAGGTTAGCCTGAGCTCCCAGCAGCAGAGTAAGGTGGAGGCTGTCCTGAGGGTAGCAATTGACTCTGCAAGCAGTGCAGCCCACAGAGCCTTCCCAGACTCTGAGTGCTGAAACAAGGTAGCAAAGCAGGTAAGGGGAGCCAGGCTGTAGCAGCTGCAACTGGCCACAGCTGGGCTTCTTCTTGGAGCCAGAGTTGCTGAATGAAAAGCCTCAGCTCTTAGCAACAGGAGGAACCTTGAGCCCATGTAGCATGAGGTGATTGAGAGCCTCAGGGCCTCAGGACACAAAGGTCCTGGCTGGTTACTGGAGGCACAGACAGACAGGGACTGTGAAAGCCAGCAGCCAAAGATGCAGTTTCTGTTTGCTAGCTGTAAGAAGGTCTCTTTGGAAGAGGATTCTGCACAAGCTAGCTATTGTGGAGCTAATAGCTTTTGCCCTTGAGTAAATTGCCTTAGGGGAAGGCTACAGACTGCAAAGTGCAGCTGAGAGCTGAGAATGAAAGTTTCAGAGACTATTTTAACTAAATTGTTGCATTCAACGGAACTGCAAAAAGCTTTTGGTTGTGGGTTTCTTTGCATTTGGAACTTTAAGACTGGTACCAGAACTAAACTATTGAGCTTTTCAGGCTTAAGAAATGGGATGGACAGGAGTGATTCAATTGCAATGGGACAATTTTGACTTACTTACACATATAGACTCTATCAACTGTGATGAGTTATGAATTGTTTTATGTGTGTACATTTGCTTTATTAACTGTAGTGATTCACAAAATGGTTTGTGTTAAAAATGGAACTGTAGAAATGGAGAAGTTTGGGATTTTCTTTTTTTTTGTACCCAGGCTCAAGCTGCAGCTTAGAAAATTATAAAGAAAAGGCAGAGTTAATATTCCTCAGTCTCTTTAATTAAAAAAAATTTTATTGTCCCTTGCATGGATTAATGCTAACTTGTGTTAATGTACTTATGTTTTGTTAGCAAGAAATGTGAAAATTTCTATTAAGAAATTGCTTTTGGATGTTTACTAAAGTTTGTAAAGTGTAAATAGTCCTTTTGAGAATTTGCTTTTGGATGTAAGTTTGTAAGAATTGTAATTATGTATAGTAATATTTATATTAGAATTATGTTAACCTGTTGATATTGATGATATTGATGGTTTGGTGATGCTAAAGGAGTCTTTAGGTTTGATGCAGTTGCATCAGGAGTTTATTGATTTTAAAAAGGGTTTGATGCAGCTAAGACTGCTATAGACATCTTAGACCCATTCAAAAAGGCCATACCATCTTTATCATCCTCTACTCCTTTACTAGGAGGTATAGCAGCCATAAGGAACAGGAATATTGCTGTGATTATTCCAGCTATTTGCAAGCTCTTAGTGGAAAGCTGACTCAGAGCTGCATAGAGTTAAGCTCTGTGTCCTCATTTGTTTATATTATTAAGAAAGGGGTCAGAAAATCTGACCTTGCTTTACCCAGCAGGGCTGCATAATGGAATGATTGGACCATGGGCATGGTTACTAGGTGTGGAAGGCTCTACCCTTGTCTGTGTGGTGTGCTTTGATCTAGCAAGGAGGAGGTCTTTTGCCCTGCCACTTGACATTGTTATAAAAAGCCCCTTTGAAGAGGCAGAAGGGGCCATTAGGTATTGATCCAGGTCCTCCTGAAGCTATCCTGTATTTCTGTCTTTCTCTTCTTCACTATCTTTCTATCTAATATATTCTTATCCCTCTCTCCTCCTCATAGGAACCCTGGGAAAAGTGGGAGCTGGCCTCCCACAGGTCCAACAGATTCCTATTACTTTTGATAGGCTTGCCAGAGAAGGCCTTTATTGGGAAATAGGTCAGCAGTCAAATTTTGCTGTGGCAGTATATGCTCAGGTTAATGTAGCTGCCAAAAGGGCCTGGAGTAAGCTTCCATCATCTGGAAGACAGACTGAGGATTTAACAAAGACAGGCAAGGGCCTGATGAATTGTTTCAGGACTTTGTGTCTAGGCTAATGCAGACAGCAGGCAGGTTAATTGGGGATTCAGAAGTTAGACCTTTGCTTGTTAAACAGCTCGCCTATGAAAATGCTAATGCCATTTGTCAAGCCACTTTGAGACCTTTCAGAAAGAAAGGAAACATCTCTGACTATATTCAACTTTGCGTGGATATAGGGCCCTCATATAATCAGAGGATAGTCATGGCTGTGGCATTACAGGGGAAAACAGTCAAAGGTGTGTAGCTGGAAATTTCTCCAGTCCCACCTGGCCCCATGGTTCTGTGTTTCTCCAGTCCCACCCAGCCCTGTGGTCCTGAAGTCACTTATAATTAAGCCACAGGGCTTAATATTAATTGCAAATTCTATGGCCTATGGCTCAGGCTTCTTGTTAGCTATCTCTTATAACTTAACTCAACCCATAACTATTAATCTATGTATCACCACGTGTTCCGAGGCTTTACCTGTATCCCATAACAAGTTTCTCCTAGGACAGTGGCTTGGCATCTCCTTTACTCTCCTTTTTCCTTTCACTGGCTCTCTTGGATTTTCCCACCTGGCTCCATCCTGTTCTGCCATAGGCCAATGCAGCTTTATTTATTAGCCAATGGGAGCAACACATATTTAGAGCATACAGAAAGACATCCCACAGCATTTCCCCTTTTCTGTCTAATAAAAAAGGAAGGTTTTAATTTTAACATAGTAAAATTACATGTAATAGAACAGTTATCAAGCAAGAATCACAGTTACAATATCTAGTATATGTGTATTTCGCAAATTTAAAGAAAATATTCTATCATCTATCCTATATTTGTGAATCTAAAGTTTCATATCTAATTTATCTTTTATCATAACCAATGAAAATTATAACTATCTAGTCTTCACAACATCTAAGACCCCAAAAGGATATAATATTACCTGAGTAAACAGGAAGTGCATTGCAAGCAACTTCCATAATTCTAGAAATGACAGAGACATCTGGCCACCTGGACAGTCATCCAAAGTTCCTCTGTAACAATGGAGCATCTATCTTCAGCTTACAGGCCTAGAGTCTCTGGTAGATTTTTAAGTGAAGCAGGAAATTTGAAGGATTTCTTGACTATTGGAGAAGTTCATCAGTTGTTTCCCCTTGAAGAATGTCTGACAGTCTCCTCTATAAAGCCGGAACCTGAAGGACCATCTTGCCCTTTTCTGGCAAAGTTCAGTGCTCATTTTCCTATTAGTCCTGCAGGTCCAGTTTATATAACATACTGTCAAGGAGTCCAGGCAAGAGCAGTTTCTTGCCCAAATGGCTAACTAACTTTTGCCATAAAGAAAGCAAACTCCATATGGAGTTTCTTTGATGCCCACCATCTTCTCTGAAGTAGATTGGTGCTGCCAGGAGCAGACATGTCTCAATGTCCAGAAAAGTCAAAGTTCTTAAACATTTTAAATGCCATATTCTGTGTATCTTTGAAGTGTTTAAAGATTATCTACCTAATTAAAATATATCTATATATACCTAGAAAACTTAACTAACATGACTATAGATTTGATTATCATAGATAACTAATTATTCTTAACTATAATTACACTTTTAAATCAATTGCATAAACATAAGACCTTAAACAAGAGCAGAAATATACATACAGTATAACAAAACTAACTTTAAATTTGTATCAATAAACCAAAATCCATAGCAATGTAAAACATTTCAAACATGTTGTTGCTCTTTAAAAGTAGATTAGATAATCTACCCTTTTATCCTATCATATCTATATCCCTTTTTCCTCTCTATAAAGAAATTTCATTTATAATCAACCCGTTTAAATAAAAATAACAACATTTATAAATAATATTTTGGGAATTTGGGTGTAGCTTCTCATACTACTTCATGCTGGTTGGGGGCACTGGCAATCTTATGGGAATCCTGAAAAAATTAAGAATTATAGTTAAATCTTGGCTGTAGAAGTCTGTGAGGCTGTCGACCTTTCAGGGGATCTTGGTTAATCAAAACATATTAGCCTGGAAACAATTCACAGGTTCTCATCTTCTGTGGAAACAAAAGCAATGTATCCTCAGACACAAAATTTGAAGTCAAGATACCTTTAAAATATACATTTTGGTTTAACTTAGTAGCCTTTACAATCAAATGTCTCTCTCCAGTTAAAAATCCCAAAGACAATATAATAATCTGCAGTATCCAGGTTCTTTGTGTAATTTCCATCCTTACGTGGCTTAACTTTTATATTATTCTTATTGTCTTTTTAAAGACTTTATTTTTAAAAACTATTTTTTCTTTATATAACTGTCTTTATTCCTTTTTTCTCTCTTTCAAGCCTACATACATTTTTACATATATTATAAATCATTTAGAGTTTTATTCCATCTAAATCTGTCTTATTGTGAATCTGCAATCATTTTTTGACCATTGATTTAAACTGCAGTGTGGCTAGGACCAAAGCGGCAGCCTTTGCTGCTGACTCCACCCACCTCAGCTTCCCAACATGGTGGAGGTATGCCTACCACCAACTCCAGGAAGCGGTGGGTCTGTGCCTCCAACAAGTAGCATGTATCCCAGAAACTGTTTTTTCCCCCCGTACTAGCAAATGCTAAATCCACCATGCAGCATGTGTGGCTTGGAGATACCTCTGTGTACTTTGGCGGGAATCTGCCATGCTGCATATCAAGCTCACAGGCTGGGGCATCTCTGTATCATGGCTTGCCTAAGAGACACAACTAGGAAGCTGCTCTTGGCTCCATTTTAGAACCCTTTTTTGAAGTTTTCTCAGGTTTTGGGTGGAAATTCTTGTCACCATGTTGGGTGCCAAATGTTGCCGGAAGTTTCTCTGGTCCCACCTGGCCCCATGGTTCCTCGGCCACTTATACAATAATCACTCAGAGGTTTAATATTAATTGCAAGTTCTGTGGCCTATTGGCTCAGGCTTCTTGCTAGCTAGCTCTTACAACTTAATTTAACCTATAACTCTATATATCACCACATGTTCTGTGGCTTTACCTGCATCCCATTACATGTTGCTCTGTAGCACAAATTGTTAGAAGGTCTTATTAATAAAAACAAACCTGGAGCCAGGTATTGGGGTAAATGCTGAAATATCAGAGAGACAGAACAAGCCACAGCTAACTTCACCTGACCAACTTCTCAGCTGATCCTGTTTCCTCAGACTGGAAACCTCTGTGTCCTCATCCAAATGGATCTCAGCTGAACTCCTGCTAAAAGCCTAAAAACTTAACATGCTCTAGTTCCTGGTCCTCATGCCTTATATATCTTCTGCCTCCTGTCATCACTTCCTGGGATTAAAGGTGTGTGTCACCATGCCTGGCTGTTTCCAGTGTGGCTTTGAACTCACAGAGATCCAGATGGATCTCTGCCTCTGGAATGCTAGGATTAAAGCCGTGTGCTACCACTGCCTAACCTCTATGTTTAATATTGTGGCTGTTCTGTTCTCTGACCCCCAGATAAGTTTATTGGTGTGCACAATATATTGGGGGACACAATATCGCAACATTGTTCCTTGGATGGTGTTTCCGCATCTCTCCCCACTCTCCTTTCTCCTTTTACTGTCTCTCTTGGATTTTCCCGCCTGGCTCCATCCTGCCTTCCTATAGGCCAATGCAGCTTTATTTATTAGCCAATGGGAGCAACACATATTCACAACATACAGAAAGATACCCCACAGCAAGATTGTTCTTTACCAGCAAAGAAATTATGGCTCAAGGCAAGGGAGAGCTGTCGGAACACCAGGAAGCTGCTTTGCGTGTGGCCAGATGGGACACCAGGACAAAATGTGTCCTGAAAGGGGAAAAAGCTTAAGGAACCTGGGTTGTGCCTGGGATGCAAAAGAGGAAACCATTGGGCTAATAAATGTCTATCAAGGATGGATACCCAGGAGAATCCTTTTCAGGGAAATGGAGGGGACAGCCCCAGGCCCCAACAGAGCAGATTTTTGGGGTAGTTCTGCCATCTGTCTCCCAGCAAAGATATCTATTCAGAATCTCTGCTGAGCAACCCCAGGTAGTGCTGGATTAGATCTCAGCTCTTCCATCTATATGGTTTGACTCCTGAAATGGGGATGTAGACCCTCCCCACTGGTGTTTATGGGGCTTCCCCAGAAGGCATTGTAGGGATATTTAGGGGAAGAAGTACCACCATGCAGGGGATCTTTGTTGCTCCTGGTGTAATTGATGCTGATTATGTTGGAGAAATTAAGATGATGACTCACTCACCTAAGGGAATTTCTGTAATAAAGACAGGCCAGAGACTTGCATAGTTAATTTTACTTCCTCGGATGCAAACAAGAAATCCAGTTAAAAGGGATAAGAGAGGAGAAGCTGGATTTGGTTTGTCAGATGCCTATTGGCTACAAGCCATAGGTCCACAGCATCCAGAACTCACCTTAGTTATGAATAGAAAAGTTCCTCAGGTCTTTTAGATACTGGTGTGGATCTGTCCATTATTACTGCTAATCAATGGCCTTCCATGTGGTCAAAGATGGAAACTATTACACAGTATCAAGGGATTGGTCAAACTCAGTATCCTGAGCAGAGTAGCAATGAACGCTCCTGGAAAGATGAGGAAGGTCATGAAGGAACTTTTCAGCCATACATCATCCTTCACTTGCCTGTAAATTTGTGGGATTGAGATGTTATGAGCCGTATGGGTGTATATTTATATATCTCCAATACAGTCATCACTAAACAAAAGGCTCCTGACCATGAGTTAGTTAAAAAAAAAAAAAGTGATGATCAAATGTCCTCTTTGCTCCCTAAAGAAAGAACTAATAAGGATGGATTAGAGTATTTTTAGGGAGGGCCATTAAGCAGCCTGTACTCCATGCAGATCCTATAACTTGGAAATCTGACAATCCTGTGTGGATAGATCAATGGCCCCTAACAAAAGAAAAAGTACAAGCTGTCCAGCAGTTAGTACAGGAACAGCTGGATGATGGCCATATTGAGTTCTGGAATTCTCCTATTTTTCCGATCAAAAGGAAGTCAGGGAAATGGAGATTATTACAGGATTTAATGAAAATTAATGAGACCATACAGCCAATGAGAGCTTTGCAGCCTGGATTGCCTACCCCTACAGCCATACCAAACAATACTTATACAGTTATTTTGGATTTAAAGAATTGTTTTCATACCATCCCTTTGTCTCCCAAAGATTGTCAAAGATTTGCGTTTATCATTCCATCAGTTAATTTTAAAGAGCCCATGAAAAGATTTCATTGGAAGGTTTTGTCCGAGGGAATGGTCAATAGCCCAAAATTATGTCAGAAATTTGTGGCTCAAGCTACCAAAATGTTAGAGATCAATTTCAGCAAGTTTATATTATTCATTATATGGATGATATTTTGCTTGACACCTTTGGACAGCTTCAGCACTGTCTTACCCCTGCAGGGTTAATTATTGATCCAGAGAAAGTACAAAGACAGCCACCTTTTCAGTATCTAGGATATATATTATACCCTAAGAAACTAAAGCCTCAAAAATTGGAAATAAGAAAGATGGGTGAAAAACTTTGAATTATTTTCAAGAGTTATTAGGGGGCATTCAATGGTTGTGACCTTATTTAAAATTATCTACTGGTGATTTGGAAACTTTAAGTGATATTTTAAAAGGAGATAGTAGTGATCCTAATTTGCGCAGTTAACTGAAAAAGGTAGACAGGTTCTTTTACAGATTGAGAGTGCTATTCAAAATCAGCAAGTATGTTATATTAATTATGATCTACCTTGACACGCATATATTTAGCCCATTAGACACACTTCTACAGCAGTATTGTGGCAAAACGGTCCTCTTTTTGGTTACATCTTCCTGTTTCACCAGCTAAGGCATTAAATCCATATTATGAATCTGTAGCTTATTTGGTAGAAAAAGGCAGGATTGAATTTAGATGTTACTTCAGTAATGAACTGAGTGTGATCAGTGTTCCTTTTATAAAACAGCAAATTGATTGGCTTTTTCAAAATAATGATTCTTGAGCAATTGCCTTTTCTCAGTTTTTAGACCAAATTGATAATCAGTTTCCAGCTGATCAATTGTTACAATTTGCCCAAATGCATTCATTTGTATTTCTTAAGGTTGTGATGAAAGATCTTAAGAGATGCTATGCTAATTTTTACTGACGGTTCCTCCAATGGGAGGGCGGCTTATGTTATCAATGGTAAAAGCTACATAGTATAAACAACAGTACAGATAGTAGAATTGAGAGCGGTGACTATGATTTTTCAGTTTCTTGTAGATAGTTAATTTAATTTATATACAGATAGTCAATATATTTATAGGGCTCTTCAAGTTATAGAAACTGTTGCATGCATTGGCACTAATAACAGTCAGGTTAGGATGCTGTTTCAGCAAATTCAAGATGCTATTCACCAAAGAAAGCTACCATGCATTGCTAAGAGCTCACTTTTAGATGTTTGTTAAAGTTTGCAAAGTGTAAATAGTCCTATTGAGAGTTTGATTTTGGATGTAAGTTTGTGTGTGTTTCTGGCATCCTTGTCATGTATGAGATGGCTGCAATTGTATGCTCTTGTGTTTGAGTCTTCTGTTTAAGGAGAAATAAAAAAATCTTTAAAGTGATCAGCATCCTTAGAAATTAGGAAAATGCAAATTAAAATTACTTTGAGAATTTGTCTTACCCCAGTATGAATGGCTAAGATCAAGAAAACAACTGATCAAATACTGGCATATAATGGATCTGCAAGCTGGTCCAGCCACTCTGGAAATCAGTGTGGAGAATTCCCAAAAAGGTAAAAATAGATCTACCATATGACTTCCTAAACCACTCCTTGGCATATGCTGAAGGACTTGACATCCTATTCCACAGATTCCTGCTCAGCCATCTTCACTGCTGATCTAGTCGCAACAGGTAGGAAATGGAAACAACCTAAATGCCCTTCAATTGAGGAATGGATGATGAAAATGTGGTAGGAATACACAATGAAATCCTGCCACACTGTAAAGGAAAAGGAAATCATGAAATGTACAGGTAACTGGATGGAACTAGAAGATAGTATACTGAGTGAGGTAATGCAGATCCAGGGAGACAAGCACCATATTCTCTTTCTTATTTGTGGATCCTAGTTATGAATCTTTAGATGTGAATATATGACTTGGAGTAACTGCAGAAACCAGGGAAGCAGAATGGGACCGTGGGGAAGACAGGAAGAGTGGCATCGAGGAGGACATTAGGACACGGGTGTGATGAAGGGAAAATGTGAGGCGTTTATCCCAGGGTGGAGAAGAGCAGGCAGGGCAGAGAGAGGAAGAGGGAGAGAGGATGCTAAGGATGATGTAAGAAGCCACAGGGAAACATACTGACTTATTTTTACTTAGAAATACACATATCACATATGAAAGTGTATGTTATACAAATAATTTAAAGGAAGTTACACCATTTGGGTGATAATGCTCCTCCCACCAAGAGCCATAGACTAGCTAACAAAACCTCAGTACTAGACACAGGAAACCTTCTTCTAAGTTGTTGGTTAGGGAAGTTCAATAGACCTCTCCCCCCCAAACAATACAGGCTGTTGCCACTGCACTGTAATTCCAGCACTTGGGTGGGAGAGGCAGAAGGATCATTGTAATTTCAAAGCCAGCTTGGTCTACATAGCAAAATCCAGGGCAGCCAGGGATACATGGTGATGTATATGCTTAAACAAAGACAAAATATAATACATTATTATATAAAACAAAAAATAATATATTTGGGCATCACAGTGTGAACTTCTTCATGATCAACCTGACTGGATTAAGAATCACCTAGGAGACACACCTTTGGACATGCCTGCAAGAGTGTGTCCAAAGAGGATTAATTGAGGAGGAAGATCTGTTGTGGAATATTATTTTAAGGTGTGTTGCTTTTGTTTATGTTGCATTTGTTTAGCTCTGTGAAGCTGTGTCACTGTGCCTGTCTAAAACACCTGATGGTCTAATAAAGAACTGGCCGGTAGCAAGGCAGGAGGATAGGTGGGGCTGGCAGCCAGAGAGAATATATAGAGGGAGAAATTCGGGAGAAAGAGATTTGGTAGCCAGAGAAGGAGAACTCTAGGGGCCAGCCACCCAGCTACACAGTAAGCCACAGAGCAAGAGTAAGATTTACAGAAGTAAGAGAATGGGGAAAGCCCAGAGGCAAAAGCTAGACAGGATAAGTCAAGAAAAGTTGTCTAGAAACCAAGCCAAGCTAAGGCTGGGCATTCACAAGTAATAATATGCCTCTGTATGTGAATTTATTTGGGGGCTAGGTGGTGGGCCCCCCCAAAAAAAGAGTGAAAAACAAACCATTTGGTACCCAACATAGGTTGTATTTCCACATAGGGCTTAGGAAAGCTAAACAATGAAAAAGGGATACGGCTCCTTCAGGAGTTTCTGCCAGACAATTTCTGCCAGTCAATGAGCCCTTGAGCAGCTAGTATGCTAAAAAGGAACACAAAAACAAACAAACAAACAAAACAAACAAACAAACAACAAAAAAAAAAAACCTAAGTAAAATGCCTGCCACAAAGCAAGCATCGACATTCTAGAGCTCTAGAAAGGTTGACTGCAGTTCCTGGTCAGACAACCTCCAAGCAGCCTCGAGTTTCATATTTGGCTTTCAAGACCCGAGAAGCAGATGGAGCGGGCTGAGAGCTGCATGTGGAGAATTCAGGTGTAGGTAAACAGTTTAAAGTTTGTTCATGAGGGCAAAAAAGACTAGAGACACACAATAAGAGTGGTCCAGATGAAAAAACCTCTAAATGGGCTGGAGAGATGGCTCAGAGGTTAAGACCACTGACTGTTCTTCCAGAGGTCCTGAGTTCAATTCTCAGCAACCACATGGTGGCTCACAACCATCTGTAATGAGATCTGGCGCCCTCTTCTGGCCTGCAGTCATATATGCTGTATACATAATAACTAAATCTTTTTTTTTTTAAACCTCTAAGTAGGTTACAATATGTTTAACAATATGCGTAGACTTAAGAAAAGGATAAGGATATAGTCATAAAAAATGAATAGTTTACAAAATAAAATCTTTTTTTTTTTTTTAAAGATTTTATTTATTTATTATGTATACAGAAGAGGGCACCAGATCTCATTACAGATGGCTGTGAGCCACCATGTGGTTGCTGGGAATTGAACTCATGACCTCTGGAAGAGCAGTCAGTGCTCTTAACCTCTGAGCCATCTCTCCAGCCCCAAAATAAAATCTTTAAAGAGACAATAAAAGAAAAGCCATGTAAGATGGGAAATACACAAGTAGTCTAGATCCTATATGGGTTGATTTTGAATTTTTTGACTGTCGAGAAGCAAAAGACAACCAGTAGGACATGTGAGATTGTGAACTGGACTGCTAAATTGAACAAATATAGATATTTTAAAAATGCCTTAACTTAAAAAAGAAGTAAAAAAAATATTTGTCAAATGGAAATAAAAAATGCTTTGGAGTTTTGCTCCCACAAGAGATGAGAAGTTATGTATTCCTTTAGGGTTAATACAGATCAGGTTTGATCAGGCGAGACCTCCTGAAACTTGACAGGTGATATCTATCAGCAAAGGTTGGTAGATCCTGCTGGTCTTACCAGGACTTGGTCATTATCTCAAAATTTTCTCTCTGGGACCCTAAAGATACTTCGGTCCATAGACAGCAGGAAGAAGTATGTAGAAAACTACACCCACATTCTCACGATTTGGGGGTTATGGGTTGTTTTTGGTTATTTGATGGGCTAGGGATGTTTGTTATCATTTAGGGGAATATAGTATATTGATACAAATTTAAGGTAATTTTTATTACACTGTATATGTTTCTACTCTTGTTTAAAGGATTTTTGTATATTGGTAAAAATTTATTTTTGTTACAACATATTATATATATGTTTCTATTTTTGTTTGAAGTATTATGCTTATGCAGTTCATTTGAAAATGTAGCATGAAGTTCTAGTTTTTGAAAGCTATTATTATAAACTATATAGGACAATCAAGAAACATAGGTCAATAATTAGTCATTTAGATATGTTATGTTAGATAAGTTTTCTAGGTTAAATAGATTATTTTGATAATGGTCTTCAAATACTTCAAAGATCTATAGAATATGGCATTTAGAATGTTTTATTAATTTAAAGTTTTTCATGACAATGAGACACATCTGCTCCTGGCAGCACCAATTTACTTTAGAGAAGATGATGGGCATTGAAGAAACTCCTTTTGGAGTTTGCTTTCATTGTGGCAAGGTTAGCCACTGGGCAAAGAAACTGTTCTTGCCTTTGACTGACGACAATGTGCTGTGCAGACTGGACATGCAGGACACACAGAAAAAAAACTTTTGAACTTTGCCAAAACAAGGCAGGACAGTCCTTCAGAATAAACCAACCAGTTTATTTCAAAGATGTGTTGACCTCAGAATGGAAATCAGGATATGTCTTACATTAGGAAAGGGGTTTTGCTTTTGTTTTTGCAGGAGAAGAAAAGCTATGGATACCAACAAAATTAATAAAAATTTGATTTGAACAGGAGAAACCCCTTGATGAGAAGAGGAAAAAGCTCATCCACTGATGTGACATCTCTACAAGTTGTAAGAAAAATTTAACAAACAAGGGTTGGGCAGGGTTGTTTTCTGTCTTTACAGAATAATAGAAATGCCCATCTTCCAGCAATCATAAGACATTGGATACCTAACACACAATGGAAGGAAAAGCACCTATTGATACCAATATACTCCACAGGGTAATTTCTCAGTGCCTAACATCTACATCTCTTTAACTCTAGAATAGTTGTGGTCCCGATTCTAATATAAATCAAGCTGGCTTTGGAGTTGGAATGTGGCTCTCTCCATCTCTAAAACCAAGCATGTTGATAAAAGAAAAAGGTTAAGAGATTCTGTCTCCTATCAGAAGAACCACCTGGTGTGGGGCAGAAGAAAACTAATAATTTAGGGACCATTGTCATCCAGACTCTATTTCTTTCTATGCTTTTCCTCACCTTTGAAGAATTCCTTATCTATCCAATATAAATCCCAAACTTTCCATCTTGATATTGAAAATGTTCAAGTTTTTCCACAGCAAAAAAATAAGTCTTTTCCAATAGCCATCTCTGAAGTCTCCAGAAGGAAGATGGGGCCCCCTAACAATGACTCTGCCCAGTCCAGAATGATGCCATGGTATTCATGAACAACTCAATGATCAACCTTGGACTGAAAACTCTCCAAGATAGTCCCACAATAAGATGGTTCATCATACACTTCTAGCCAGAATCTCAGACAACCTTACCCGTTACTCTGAGATTGGCTGTAGAATCTACAGGTAGTCCAACCGAGACCTAACTATCTGAGCTTTCTTACAGGACTCCACAGAGATACCATCACCCCCTGAACATCAGGAAGCAATTCTAAGAAAATGATGCCCCCTTTTCCCAAAGGTTTCATGTTTCTCAGGGTTATGGATAATGGTTATAGAGTTGGGAGTGGAAGAAAATATTGGACTTAGTATTCTCCTTAAGAAAAGAAAAAGGGGAATGGATAGGTATAGGATATTAAGGTAGATTATTATATATACTAATAAACTAATTTAGTAAAATATCAGATTTAGATAAATTGCACTGTTATGAATTCTTGTATACTGATACAAACATAAACTTTTTATATTCTTATTTAAGATAATTTGTATATTTATACAAATACAGAACTGTATTTGTTGTAACGTAAACATATTTCTACTCTTATTTGAAATGTTTGTACATTGATACAAATGTAAAATTATATTTGTCATACTGTATGTATATTCTACCTCTGTTTAGGATATTTTGTATATTGATACATATTTAGGATTATTGTCATATTGCACTATGCATTCCTACCTTTAGCTATTTTGTGTACTGTCACAATTTTGAGGTCATTGTCCTTCTACTGTACTTTTGCTTACAGACTGTTTACCTTATTTACATAAAGTCTTAGTCCTTAGGTTATTTAGGTAGATAAGACTTACAGATTTATAGTCACCTATGCTTGTCATCTCTATAGTTATATTAGGTTGTCCAGATTTACAGATGGACAGGTAATCTTCAAATACTTTATAGACCTAGAGAATATGGCATTTAAATAACTTTGAATTCTGTTAACATGAGACATGATTGCTTCTGGCAGCACTTATTTGATCCCAAGAGAATGTTGGGCTTCTAAGACATTTCTGTTTGTAAGTTTGTCTTCTTGGCAAAAAAATGGCCTGCTGGGCAAAGAACTGCCCTTGCTTCGACTGTTGACAGTACAAATACTGTCCCTTTGGAATGGGCAAGATACAAAGATAAGCAACTACCAAACTCTGCCAAGAATGGGTAAGATAGTTTTTCAAAATACCTGCTTCTGAAAATGATCTGTCAGATACTCTAGTCCTGTAGCCAATTTGAATACACCAACAATGCTGGGAAACTTTAGGTGACTGTCCAGGCTGCCAGCTGTCTCTGTCTACTCTCAAAAGACTCCTGAAAGTTGCTTGTGTCCCATTTCTCAGGTATTATTATATTCCTTCTCAGGTCTTTGATGGGATTGAAGACTAACAATTACAATTACAATCTTCTCATATCTTAGGTAGAACATATTAAATATTAGATTCAGGTTCTTCAGGGTAGGACATCTTTTGGAATGATCTCTGTAACGTGCCATTTACCTATGCTCTAGACTTCTCTGGATGTTAGCATGTGTCTCCTGTTTGATGTTGTTCTTATTGGTTGTAGATCCATTTGTTTATGTCATTACCCTTTATTTCTCCTTGATAATTATTCCTATTGCATATAGTTTTGTGTTAGGTTAGAACTTTCTTCCTTAGACAAAAGGGGGAGATGTAGGGGTGGGTGTCTGTGCTTCACCCTTTAAGCACCGCCCCTAGTAGGCAGCAGGTAACTGCTAGGTACCTGTTCCCACCCTGGGGTGTGGCAGAGACAGGGACCCCTTGAGAACTGAAATACATACGTGCTCGCTTTCTTGGCTACCTCATGATCCTGGATGCTGGATGTTGGACTGCAGACCAAGTCAGAGTTCTCCAGAGAACCAAATTGGACTGTGCCTTACCTCTCCTGGATCCTGTAACCAACTTGCTTTGCTTATTATAACTTAACTCAAAATAAACCCCCTTTGACTATCAGATAAACTACATGGAATTGCCACTATATTCCTGTTTCACAGAAGAAACTGCCAGACATTCTGCAGGACACAGAGGAAAGCAACTGATGAACATTGCTACAATAAGCAGGACAGTCCAAAATTCTTTCTTCATAAAATAGTCTGCTAGATACCCTAGGCCTGTAGTCTAAAGATGGATGCCCCAATGTTACAGAGGAACTTTGGATGATTGTCCAGGCAGCCAGATTTCTTTGTTGTTAGATAATATTACATCCTCTTTAATGGAGGATGAAGACTAAATAATTATAATTGCAATTTTCTTAGTTATAATAGATAATAAATTAGATATAAAACTTTAGATTCACTAAGATAGAATAGATAATGCATTATTTTCTCTAAATATGCTAACTACAAGTGGGCAGAATATTATGAATGTAATCCTTACCTGATAATTGTTATTGTATATAATCTTACTATGTTTAAATTAAAACCCTTCTATTTTTATTTAGATAAAAAGAGGGAAATGTTGTGGCATAGTTTTTAAGGTATGTTACTTTTGTTTATGTTGCATTTGTTTAACTCTGTGAAACTATATTACTGTACCTGTCTAAAATACTTGATGGTCTAATAAAGAACTGGCCAGTAGCGAGGCAGGAGAGAGGATAGGTGGGGCTGGCAGACAGAGAGAATATATAGAGGGAGAAACTTGGGAGAAAGAGGTCTAGCAGCCAGAGAAGAGAAGGACTCCAGGAACCACCCATCCAGCCATGCAGCAAGCCGCAGAGTAAGAGTAAGATTTACAGAAGTAAGAGAATGGGAAAAGCCCACAGGCAAAAAAAAAAAAAAAAAAAAAAAAAAAAAAAAAAAAAAAAAAAAGGCAGACGGTAAAAGTCAAGAAAAGCTGTCTAGAAACTAAGCCAAGCTAAGTAATAATAAGCCTCTGTGTGTGGATTTACTTGGAAGCTGAGTGGTGGACCCCCCAGAAAAGATTGAAAAGTGAACAACAAAACCCGTCCTGAACGTGCATGGATGTGAGTGAATGTGCGTGGCCCGATCCTGTGGGCTGAGATCTTTGAATAGAATGGGGAAGTGAGCTGAGGGCCAGCGTTCATCGCCCTCTGCTGCCTTCTGTGCACACAATGTGACCAGTGCTTCACTCTCCTGGCGGCACAAGCAGAGCTGCTCTCACTGCCGTCATTTCCCGTTGTGATGGACTAGACTGTGAGCCCATTTCACAGAAATGAGAAAAGAAATTAACACGTTTTTACAGAGAGTGAAAAAGATCTCAGAAGGACTATTGCTGACTGTCCAAGTGCCGGCTGGTATTAGAATTCAATAGTTGGCAGTAATTGTGTGAGTATGTGTGTGTGTGTGTGTGTATGTGGTGTGTGTGTCTCTGTGTGTGTATATGTGTGTGTATGTATGTGTGTGTGTGTGTGTGTGTGTGTGTGTGTGTGTATGTGTGTGTGTGTATGTGTGTGTGTGTATGTGGTGTGTGTGTAGTGTGTGTGTATGTGTATGTGGTGTGTGTGTGTGTGTGTGTGTGTGTGTGTGTGTGTTTTCTAGGTCAGATGGAGCACAGAAAAGAGTCCATCATTTGTATCAATTCTTTCCTTGGAAGAACAGTGCTGGGTACAGAAGCATGGATGCTATGGTGGTTTGAATGAGAATGGTCCCCATAGGTTCATGTATTTGAATGCTTGGTCTCTTGATGGAAGTGTTTGGGAAGGATTAGGAGGCACAGCCTTCCTGGAGGAAGTGTGTGACTCAGGGTTGGGGAGACTTAAGGTTTCAAAATCCATACCATCCTCGGAGTGCCTTCTCTGATGTGAGCGCTCGTTGCTGCTCCAGCTGCCTGCTACTGTGTCTTCGCTCTGGCGTCATAAACGCCAATCCTCTGGAATCATAAGCCCCATTAAAATGTTTCTTTTATAAGTGGCCTTCATCATGGTGTTTTATCAGAACAATAGAAAACTAACTGATACATTGAGGGTCATGAACTGATTTAATTTAGTCCTCTCCAATCCATAGCTGTTTTTCATGAGCTATCCAGCCTCCTCATTCGGAAGTCTTGTCATGGGGATGCTGTACTCTGGAGGGCTCAGTAGGACTGACTCATATTGCTTGACCTGGTTTGGGGCCTAGAGGAAGCAGGACTCCCTAGGTCTAACAGGCTCCAGGCTGATATGACAGCCATCGCCTCTCCATTAGTCACATCTGGCAATGGAAATGTCTCCAGGACTGGATGATCTCTATCCATAACGTGCTTTCTTGTAGGGGAGGACAATACATAGCATACTCTGCAGGATACATGCCACTCAAGGACAAGCTTAAACTTTTCTATGACAGTACACTGCCCTTTGATCTGGCCTTCACTTCTTCCATAAACTCTTGTTCAGGCTTTAAGCCTTCCAGAGGCCCCCTAACAGCTAATTTAGCTTCTTTTATTAATTTTTGACCCAGAAACTTCAGCTTGATACAAATCTTGCCACATTTGTTTTCAAGTGGTCCCTCTTTCATTCCCTCCTGAGAGCTTTCACAGCTAAGAATATTATTAGTGTAAATCACTGCGGTCCAATGGAACCTCTGTTATCATGGAAAGATGGTGTCCCAGCACCAGCTTGGCCAAGCCACTGAAACCGTTAACAATGTCAAGATCTCTGTTGTGTTAATCCATTTCTTAACTCTCCAGTAGACACAGTCCTGTTCAGATCAGTGAACTAGACATCAGATGCTGCCTCTCTTGTGAGCAAATACCTCAATAATGCTTGTCTATTTTCCTTCAAGTCCCTAGCTTTAAGGGGGACCCCAGTGGGTGATAACAAGCTATACCTGTCAGTCCATCAGAGATTGATTTTCCTCAAGAAGACCAGTAGTTATATTACTTTTTCCTTCCTTTTCTACACCACTAACAGTGATCCCATCCACCCGGAGTTCCGTGGCTTCACAAGCTGGGTTATTTCTTTCTTGTTTAAAAGTCTTTCCTATTTCAAGCTGTTCAGAGGCAGACTACTTCCTGATGATCACAATTTCCTGTACTGAGCTATTATTAAAGCCCCTGCCTGTGTGCTGAATCTCTTGTCTTCCTTAGTATTAAAGACAAGATCTGGGATGTATCTTATCATACCTACTTCATTCTCTCTTTTCTCACTGTCCAGTTCTTCCCGTGAGATCCAAGTGTTTGGATCCTAAGAAGGGATCTTTAGCAGAGATCTAGCTTGAGCTCTCTTTTCCCTGCTTCCTGCCAGTCACAATAAATGCCAAGCCAGCACCTCCATTCCGTCTTCCCCCTCTCCCCACTGTTCCTGCCAAATCAAAAACTACTGCCAAGGACATCATCTGCACGCCCTTTAAACACTGTAACTCCTCATTACGCCTGCCCGAACTTTCCAGACAGTTTGGTTTCAGCCGCATGCCTCAGAATAGGAAGGAGCTGGCCACCTGCTGTCAAAGCCTCCTCGATCCCACCCAAGTCTGGCTGGGTGAATTAACAAGTTTATTGGTGTCCTTGCAAAAGCACAGGTGACCCACAGCGGGCCTCATCGCAGCCAAAGCCTCCGCCCCCCACTGTAGCCCGAAGGGCCATCGCTAGGAAGCCTTGCCCAGTATGACCAGTCGTGAGTCTCCAGAAAATTATTCAAAAAAAAGCAAATTAATAAAATAACTGAAGAAAAGAAAAAAAAGGACTAAAATACATCTCTATTAGAGATTTTTCCTTGGCATGAGTCATTGAGAGATGTTAATGTTACCTGCCATTGGGCAAAATTGTGTGAGCTATTACTTTTTGTGGTAAGGGGATGGGAAAGAGGAGAGGTAGGGATATTGGTAGTGCCCAAACAGTTGATAAACTCTCCCTGCATTCTATATCACAGACCATGAGTGGCACAGATGTGAGAGGGCCCCAAACCATTCAGGTTGTCTTAGAGTTTCTATTTCTGTGATGAAATACCATGGCCAAAAGCATCTGGGGGAGAAAGGGGTTTATTTCATCTTACATCTTATAGTCCATCAACCAGGGAAGTCAGGGCAGAAACTCAAGGCAGGAATCTAAAGGCAGGAACTGATGCATAGGCCATGGAGGAATTATGTTTACTGGCTTCCTCCCTGTGGGTTGCTCAGCCTGCTTTCTTATACACCCCAGGACCACCTTCCTAAGGGTGGCACCACCCACAATGAGTTGGGCCCTCCTACATAAATCATCAATTAAGAAAATGCCATATAGACTTAACTTCCAGGCCAATCCAATGGAAGCATTTTCTCAATTAGAGAACCTTCTTTCTAGGTGATCCTACCTTGTGGCAAGTTGACATTTAAAAAAAAAAAAAAAAAAGCCAGCATAGAGAAATAGAAAGCTGTAGCAACATGGAGCTATTCATCCTAAAGTAAAGCAGGCAGCTGGCATTTTGCAGAGCAATTTGCAAGAACATTTTTAAAGCTTAGAAAAACCAGAACAGTTCTTGGGCCCCAGTAACTAGGGATCTACCCTGGTCCTTTAGTCAGTAAAGAAGGGATGTTGCTGGAGGGCTTTGCCAGCCTGGCTAGCTTAGTCAGTAGAGCATGAGACTCTTAATCTCAGGGTCATGGGTTCGAGCCCCACATTGGGCACCATTTGTTGCTGGAGGGCTTTTTTCCAGGTTCCACCAAGCCCCGCAGTCCCACAATCCACATATAAAATAATCACTCAGACGCTTATATTACTTATAAACTGTATGGCCATGACAGGCTTCTTGCTAACTGTTCTTATATCTTAAATTAACCCATTTCTATAAATCTATACCTTGCCACGTGGCTGGTGGCTTACCGGCGTCTTTACATATTGCTTGTCCTGGCGGTGGCTACAGTGTCTCTCTCCAATAAGGGAGATGGATTGTAGATCCATGATGAATACGTTAAACACAAATTCCCTCTACTATATGCCAAGATGTGTGATAAAATGTTTAAGTCCAACTGTGTACTATTCCTTTACACTGTGTGAATATATGTCGCTGTGATTAGTTTAATAAAGAAGCTGACTGGCCAATAGCTGAACAAGATAAAGTTAGGCAGGAAAGCCAAACTGAGAATGATGGGAAGAAGGGTGGAGTCAGAGGGGTTGTCAGCAGATTCAGGAAGAAGCAAGATGGGCATGCCATACTGGGAAAAGGGACCAATCATGTGCCAAAGCATAGATAAGAAATATGGGTTAATTTAAGTGTAAGAGTTAGCTAGTAACAAGCCTCAGTTATTGGTCAAGCATTTGTGATTAATATTAATCCTCTGAGTGGTTATTGGGAGCTGCTTCAGGACAGAAACTTTCACTTACACCGAACATATATTTCAGAAAGAGGATTCAATTATTCTGGAACATCCGTTAGTTGTCTTTACAACTTCCAAAACTAAGGATGCCTTCAAGTTTACTTTGAAAGCATCTGAGAACAATGTATACCAACTGAAAATTAAGGATAAGCTTTTTATGTATAATCAGAGATGGAGACAGGAAAAACAAGTTTGAGGCCAGGATGGGCTACATACTATGATCCTATATTTAAATTAAAAAAAAAAAAACTCTCAGGTGGTGACGGCACACACTTTTAATCCCAACACTTAGGAAGGAGAGGCAAGCAAAGCTCAGTGAGTTCAAGGCCAGCCTGGTCTACAGAGCGAATTCCAGGACAGGCTCCAAAGCTATACAAAGAAACTCTGTCTCAAAAAAACAAAAATGAAACAAACAAAAAATCTCTCATGCTCAGAATAAACAAAATCTTTCAGTATTTAACCTCCCTCAAGTTTATTTATGTCTAGTTATATCATGTTGTATTAACATATCCATAAAGATGCTAGAACAGTGGTTCTCAACCTGTGGGCCATGATCCTTTCACGGGAGTTACATATCAGATAGTCTGTATATCAGATATTTACACTGTGACTCATAACAGTAGCAAAATTACAGTTATGAAGTAGCAACAAAAATAGTTTCATGGTTGGGGGTCAGCACAGCATGAGGGTTGCATTATAGGGTTGTATTATAGGGCTGCAGCCTTAGGAAGGTTGAGAACCACAGGTCTAGAATAGTGTGGTGTTATTCAGTTTTCTATCACTATAGCAAAATACCAGTGACAATGATCATAAAGAGAAAAGGTTGATTAGGCTGTGGTTTCAGAGGCTGCAGCACAGGGCTGGGGCTTTGGGCCTTAGCAGATGTGCCAGATGTCAACAGCAGCATGAGTGACAGATGAAAGCCACTATCTCATGGCCAGGAAGCACAAGGGAGTGATGGAGCCAGGGTTCGTCAGCTGGAGCCTATCCTCAGTGGTTCCATTACAGCCTCTAGCTCCACACTACGCCGTCTGAAAACCAATTTAGTTCTCTGCTTTCTCTCCGGGCCTATCATGGAAAGGACTATTTTGAACATGCTTGATGACCAAGTGTGGATTAGAAGAACAGGTTGAAAAACAGGAGATCATCCCCTGGAAATGACTTGATTTACTATTGGCAAAGTCTTCTGCTATCAGGGCAGCATTTTCAGAGATTGATCCTCAAAGAAATGAAGTCTAGTGCTGTTCAGAGAGGAGGATGGGCATCGAAGACACTCCATGTGGAGTTTATCTTCACCTTGGCAAAAATAGCCATTTGGGCAAGAAACTGTTCTTGCCTGGACTGCTTGATCAACTGGACATGCAGAACCCATAGAAAGATGACCACTAAACTTTGCTTGACAAGATGGTCCTTCAGGTTCCTGCTTCGCAGAAAAAACTGCCAGACATTCTATAGGACACTGGAAAAATAACCGAGAGACTCTAGCCCTGTGGGCTGAAGACAGATACCCCAACTTTACAAAGGAACATGAAGTGACTGTCCAAGCTGTCAGCTGTCTCTGTCTACCCTGCAAGACTCCCGAAAGTTGCTTGCATCCTCCTGTTTCTCAGGTAATATTATATCCTTCTGAGGTCTTTGATGTAATTGAAACCAGATAGTTACAATTTTTCTTAGTTATGATAAAAGATAAGTTAGATATAAAACCTTAAACTCACAAATATAAGATAGATAGGATATCTTCTTTAATATTGCTACTGTAATTCTTGCTCGATAATTGTTTTGTTATATGTAATTTTACTATGTTAAAGTTAAAACCTTCTTTTCTGAAAAAGAAGAAAAGGGGAAGTGCTGTGGATATCACTCTGTATAAACAAAACACTGATTGGCCAGTAGCCAGACAGGAAGTATAGGCGGGACTAACAGAGAGGAGAATTGAGGGAACAGGAAGGAGAGGGGCAGATTGCCTGGAGCCGCCACCAGGACAAGGACGATGTAGTACTGATAAGCCACGAGCCATGTAGCAAAGTATAGATTAATAGAAATGGGCTAAATATAAGAGTAAGAGCTAGACAATGATAGGCCTGAGCTAATGGCCAAGCAGTTTAAATAATGTAAGAGTCTGTGTGTTTATTTTATAAGTGGGCTCTGGGACTGGCGGGACTTGGTGGGAGCTGGAGAGAAATTCTCCAGCTACAGTCTAGTCAATCTTGATGAAATTATATTGTAAAGTTGGCCTAACTTGAATATTTAAAAACCACCATGGGGGCCTGGTAAGATGGCCCAGTGGTTAACAGGACTGACTGTTCTCCCGGGGACCCAAGTTCTATGTCAAACACTCGCAAAGGTGAATCACAGCTGTCTTTAACTCCTTTTCTGTCATGTACTAGTCCTGCACACACATGGTGCACAGACATACATACATACATGCAGGCAAAACATACATACACATTAAATAATAATATAGGAAATATAAAGAAAAAACAGCTAATAGCATAAAATATCACAGCGCTATAGATTTATGTGTATCATAGCAGGAAGATGGTAGGTGGTGAGGCATTGGACCAGAAAGAAGAGTTGAAAAATATTTTCTTTGAGTATTTTTCTTTGTTTGAGGCTTGAAAAAGTTTTACACATACACTTACCTTTTGGACTTGGTTCCACTCTTCTGTGGTTGTAGTTCATTGAAACGTGACTGTTGATGATGAACTGTCTGTCTTCCCTCTGGCCCCATTTTTCTCACTACACTTCACTTGCCAACTTTTGCTGAAGGTACATAGTGTGACATCTATATCATGTTCCTTCACTTCTGTGCTAAGCCTTCAGGGCCTTGGGAACTTTTTCCTTTTTTTGACCATCAGTTAAACATCTACTCTACTCAAAAGATACTTGAAAGTAACCTACTTTTAAGAGTCAGTGTGGCTATCACATCTCCTGTGTAGTCTTGACCAATAGTCCCACCCCTTGCAGGGCCCACTGGCCATGGTAATTCCTATTCTGAACATATTTCTGTAGTCATACTGCTATGCCTCATGTTTACTTTTTTAAATAATTTATTTTTATTTTATGTGTATGAATGTTTGTCTGCATGCATGTTTGGGCACCACACATGTGTTTGGTGCCACCGAGGTCAGAAGAGGGCATCAGATCTCCTCAAACTAGAATTACAGATGACTGTGAGCCACCATGTAGGATCTGGGAACTGAATTTGGGTCCTCTGGAAGAGTAGCCATTTCTCTTAACTGTTGAGTCATCTCTCCAGCCCTTATGTTTTTTTGTTTGTTTGTTTCTTTCTCTCTTTCTTTTTTTTTAAATGTAAATGTCTATCTATTTCTTTCTGCCAAGTGGCAAACTGCCTTCAGTCAGCTGTATGGATTCTTTAAAAAATCCAGGACTTCAGGTTTTCATTTAGTTTTTTGGATAGTTCTCAGCTCCTTTCAAAAAATTCCACTTCTGTATTTGAGTTAGTTGAAGTCACTTCCTATTATGTATGACCATAGAATCTTAACTATTGCATCAGTGTCTTGAAACTGAACAAACTGAACAGAAAGGATGAAGGTGAGAGCTCTTAGAGGCAAAGTAAAGAATTCAAATTCGGCAGCATTTGTCCATCACTACTCAGAGTGGGAGGTGTTGCTCCTGGGAACGTAACTCAGTCCGGTGGCTAAAAAGGTATTCTCTACTGTGGACCAAGGACAACCCTCAGACTTCATTATGGCCTTAAAACTTTCGGTAAAAAGAAAAGCAGGAGCAAAGCCATATGGCTGGGGTGGGTGGAATATAGCCAAATGCACCAACCAGGAGCTCACCCAGCATCTATAATGCTGGGCGGTTGGGCACGATAATCATGATCTCTTTGTGGGGAGGAAGCATGACCAAACTCAGAGTCATGGCAACCTGAGTGGGACAATGAGTGTGCCCAGGCTCCGAGGAGAAAACACGGGCCCACCTGGTACCTTGCAACACCAGCCAGATGGGCACTATTAGAGTGAGCATAGGTATGATATGGTGTGGAGAGAAAGAGAGAGAGACAGAGTCAGAGACAGAGAGAGACAGACAGAATGGTTCAGGTTCTGTGGACAGAGGCATATCTGAGAGACAAGAGAGGAAAGGGTTGGGCTGAGATGGTGAGGTTGCTGACCCCTTGACCAGTGGCAATGGCTGGGGAGAGACCCCCCATCAATGAGGCAGATGGGAGAGTTGGCCCTGTGGTCATAAGAGGAGGAGAGCTATCCCTGACCCCCACCAGCTGCAACACTCTGGAGAACAGGCCCTGCACCTCTCCAGGACAGCACAATAGAGACAACCCTGTTAGTAAAGGTGTGGGTGAGCCAGCCCTGAAGTTGTGAGCAAGAGAGAGCTGCCCTCATCACCCATCTGTCCTGTGGTGGCATGGGAGGGTGAGAGTTGCCCTCCCCCATCAATGCCTGAGGCAGGTGTGAGAACTGGCCCTGAGGTCACCAGAGTGGGAGAGTTGTCCCTGCCCCCCACCAGCTGCAACACTTAGGAGAACAGACCCTGAATATCACTTGGGTAACACGATAGAGCCAACCTTGTTGGCAAAGGGGTGAGTGAACCAGCCCTGAAGTTGTAAGTGTGGGAGAGCTGTCCCTACTACTCAGTCATGTGGTGATGTAGGAGGGTGCGAGATGCCCCCCCTTTTACCCCTAGCCCTTTACCACCTGCAACAGACCCTCCCCCTTACCAGCTGCAGCACTCAGGAAATGGGCCCTGACCCTCACCTAGAAAGGACAGCAGAGCTGCCCAGTGGTTGGAGGTGAGTGTGACCCAGCCCCGATGTTATGAGCAAAGGAGGGCTGCCCCCATTACTCATCTGACATGTGGTAGCATGGATGGAGGAGAGATGCCTTCCCCCCTCACCTCCTGCCCATCAATGCCTGAGACATGTGGAGGAGCTGGCTCTGGGGTCACAAGAGCGGGAGAGCTATCCCTATCCCTCACCAGCTGCAGTACTCAGGAGAGTGGCCTCTGTACCTCACCTGGGCAACACAGTAGAGTTGGCCTTAATGTTGCAGGTGTGGGAGAGCCGACCCTGCGGGTGTGAAAGCAGAAGAACTGGTCCCACCCTTGCTCATTGCTGCAAGAAGTGAATTGGCCAGCTGGAGGACTCACCCTGGTGGTGAGGACAGGGGAGAACTGGCTGGCCGACCAACCCTACAGCTGCCCAGACCCAGATCCTGGGTTATGACTTGGCCCGCCCCAACATCCACCCCATCTGTGATCGGCTGGAGCACATGAAGGGACCTGACCCACAGACCCAAAGCTGCAGGACCTGCACAGCACAGGGCAGCAACAGGAGATCCAGGAGGAGTCCCAGTGAGGGCCCAGCATTGATGGTGTAGCAGAGACCAAACCAGTGACTCTTGGCAATGAGCACTTGCACGTAAAGATATGTGGACAAAGGGGTTTATGGTGTGACTCACTGTGTCACACTGCAGCTTACATGATGAGATTTTAAATTTCTTCCCCTTTTAATTTTTTTCCTTTTTTTTGTCTTTCTTAAATTTCATTTTATTTGGGGGGGGGCATGCAGGGGCAGAGGGCGGGTGTGAAGGGATGGGAAATGAATGAGATCAAGATACATGACATAAAAGACACATGGAATAAATGAAAGAGAAAAGAAAAACATACATGAAAGCATTAAATTATGCACATTGATGGGGTGCTGCATACCGTCCCGACACATGGACACACTGTAGAGTGCTCAATCCCAGTTAGCTCTGCCTATCTCCAGAGTTTGTCGTTCCTTCCTGGTGAAAACTTCCAAAATCCTTCCTACTAGTTTTGAAATGTCTAGTATATTATTATCTAGACGGAGAATATTCCTAAAACCGCTTTCCACTCCTCTGATTCCACGTTTGTTAGGCAGCTTTATAATTATGAATTCAATTCTTGGAGTATTAGGAGATCAGGAAGTAGCTTTGGTAATTAGAAACAAAACATCTCCGACTATAAGAGGACAAAGGTGTAGAGCAACTGTGTAACTGTCTGGGCCGCCCACACCCCATGGCTCAGTGTGGCGAGTGTTACAGTCTGGCTGGGAGTGTTTGTCCTTTTTGAAGGCTGTCCTAGGGTGACCTCATCAAAGCGGCACCACCTTTGAGTTCACCACCACCATTTCCCTAGATTTCTCCCTCCACTCTGCCAGGACTAACAATATGCAGTCCCCCACTACTGGGCATCGCCTAGACCTGCATTCTTTGCAATTATGCAGGTTTAGGCACCAAACAAAAACTAATTAATTGCAATTAGAGAGTTGAGGGGGCGTCTCCTTTTAGGATAAAAGTGTTTGCTAAGCAAACAAAGGAAGTCAAGACTGACTCCCTGTTTTCATGTAGAAGGTGGGGTGGTCTGAGCAGCGGGGGCATGTGCTGCTGCTGACCCCGTCCCTGCCACACCGACCTTCCCTTTTATTTTCTCTTAAGAAAATACATTGAAATGTAGTGCTGTAGTGCTCCTGCAATAACCTTACATTTTCTCTGATTTATTTTTTAAAATAAATTGTTTCAAAATAAATGTTAATAATTCTACCCTGATTGGTATTAGGCTGGTTGCAAAACATCAGTGTGTCCTGTTGGGAATGTAAATATTGAAAGGAGAATGTGCTAATTATTAACTAAATTTAGAAGCGTTTTCTAATGGTTTTAAAATTACTATAATCAATTTAGCATTTTCTTGTCAGTTCAAGCAAGAGGTACAAAACCCTAATTTAGTAGTGCAGAGAGTGAACGGGACTAACCAGCGCCACTGAAAACTGATAAGCCGTTCCCATTATCTGAGAGCTTTCCGCCTGCATCTGCTTTGTAGGTTTGGACCAGTCTCTCCAAGTGGGTTAAATAAAGTATTACTAGGTACTCAAAGTTTTTGAGAAGCCAAAATCACCTGAGTCATCTGTCGGTTGTTGTTCTGAGATGTTTTCAGTTCTGCAGGGCTTCATCTCTTGCTGAGGGTCTAGTGGCTGACTGTGGATGTCAGGTAGAACTCACTCACTGTTGTCTTCTTTTAATACTTGACCTGCAGTTTTTGCCTCTAGAATAACAGACCTATTTCTGAAAAAAGTACTTTTCCTGCCAATGTCGTACAGAATACACACAAATTAGGTCCTAAAGTTTAGAGTAAATTGCTATTCTGATTATACCTTGCACTGAGGGTTGGAGAACTGTAAAGTCTTTGAAAATATACATCTGTGAATTTTTGTCCTACATGCAAGGAATTGCCTAGGAACAGAGAAATGAATTAGAGATGGTGCAGCTCCCCTTGCTTAACATTTCCTATTTTTCAGAGGTTTGTTTTGCAACTTTAATGTTATTAATCTACACAACCTTTTGCTTTCATTCAGAATTTATATCAGAATCAAGCTAATAAATTAAAGATGAGTTAGTTCATTGTTGGATGGTTTAACATAGACCTAGTATGTTAATCCTGATGTGCTTGCTACTAGGGTTTTAAAATTTTTATTATTATTATTATTTTTTCTGCCTTGTAGCTGTGGTTAGGCAGCAGCAATAAATCAGAACAAAGGAATGAAGATATTGGGGCTTTAGGGAAAACATGCATTAGAAAGAAAAAATTGGCTTGGCACTGAGGGCTTTATTGCATTAAGATGAATTTTAGAGATACAGGAGTAAGAAAAAGCTGACAAATAAATTGTATAAATAATCTGAGAAACAGCAGATCAGCACAGACCCCAAGTAACCCTGTAAGCTACCATCAGCAGGAGCTTCTAATTCCTGTCCAAACAGACCAAACAGGTACATTGGACTTAAATAAATAGCCAGGAGAAATGGGCGCGTGGCTAATGCTAGGAAAGTGGGAGGAACAGATAAAGCTCTTTGAAACAGCCCAAAGGATTGGCATAATAGAAGTCAGTGTGGGAGCCTGCCACAGCATCTTCTATGAATAGGGCTTTATTGCCACTTCAGGCACTGATATTACAAACACATGCTAAGACAACCAAAACCAGGAGCCTCATAGTACAACTCTGGCCTTAGAATGCACATCTCTGATCCAGGCAGTTCACGTTGGCAGCTTGAACGCAGGGACCCAGGAAGAGGCGTTCAAATAAAGCTGAGCATATGAACAGAAGACACTTCGTGGAAGGTAGTGTTGATAGGAACAAGATAGGACAGCTCTAGCAGGATGCAGGGAGTACAGAAGAATAGGAGAAACAAAAGCGTCTTTGCTTAGACTCCTAATGGTACCTGAACTCAGAGAAACCTGTGTTTTGGAAGCCCTGAAGATAGAGACTGCCTTTGTGAGCCTTGAGCTCGCTTTTGTGGTTCACACACGCCTTCTGTGTCTCTGGTACTTGAACACGAGTTGGTCACTGTCTAGAGAAGAGACGCTGCCTATTCTTATCATTGATGTTCCCTAAGCCCTTTTCATCTGTTCACTTGACTAGCTGTTTCCTGATCCTGCATCCCGTCTCCTTCAGGCCCTGATCCTCACTGGCCCCTCCATCTCAATAACATTTCCCTTATTTTTTTTCTTCCAGTGCTTGGGAGTGAGCCTAGAGACTCGAGTACGTTCCACAAGTACTCTACCACAGAACTATATCCTCAGCCTTCTTACCTTTGTGAATCCCCTCCTCAGTTACTCCAGCAAGGTGTACTTGACAGGACATCTGTGATAAGACATTAGTAGCTGTCCCTGGGTGGTAGTAACCTTGGTAATGACTACATTATCCCAGATAGCCTGGCTAATTGTCTGTACATTGTCATTAAAAATGATACCTGGCATGGTGGTACACATTATTCCAGCACTTGGTAGGCTGAGGCCTGAGGATTGGGAATTCATGGCAGCGTGGACTATGTCTCAATAAATAGACAAACAAAAAAGGGGGTGTGTGGGATATTTCTTTGGTGTCGTGGGTTTTCAATAACTGAGGGCAGACAGAGGTAGACACTTGTTTGATCTCTTAGCTTTATCTCTTTTATTAAAAAATTTAAATGTTTTTCTTTATTTATGATGGTGGTGCATGCATGCCACGGAGTATGTGTAGAAGTCAAAAGACAACTTGCAAGAGTCAGTTCTCTTTTTCTACTCTATGACTTCCAGGGATTGAACCCGGATCATCAGGCTTGGCAGCAAGCACCCTTACACTCTGAACCATCTAGTCAGCCCTTCCTTTACTTCTTAACCAACTGAGAGCAATGCATGGGCTTTGACCTCAAAATTCATGATGATTGGGGTGATTAAATGCAAAATTAGAATGTTCAATAACAGGAAAAAAATTTAAAAGTCTGTAGCTAGAGTTCTCCTGCCTTGCCCACAGTCAGGACAAATCTTTGTCACCCACCAGTCCCACAGCCGCTCAGACCCAACCAAGTAAACACAGAGACTTATATAGCTTACAAACTGTATGGCCGTGGCAGGCTTCTTGCTAACTGTGCTTATAGCTTAAATTAATCCATTTCCATAAATCTATACCTTGCCACGTGCTGGTGCATACCGGCGTCTTCACATGCTGCTGGTCATGGCGGCGGCTGCAGTGTCTCTGGTCATGGCGGCGGCTGCAGCCTCTCTGGTCATGGCAGCGACTGCTGCAGCGTCTCCTTCTGCCTTTCTGTCCTTTTATTTCTCCTCTCTGTTAGTCCGCCTATCTTTCTGCTAGCACGGCGATCAGGTTTTATTTATTGACCAATCAGAACAACTTGACATACAGACCATCCCCCAGCACAGCCAAGTGCAGACCATCTCAAACACCTGCACTCAGGCCCATGGTCCTAATCATCCTCTATGCGGACCTGCTGGGTAACACCACAAAGAACCCAAGAAAGGCTCCCACAGCACATACAGAACATCCCACAGCAAAAGTCAGTAACAGAAAATTTACATGTCAGCACATGATTTCTTGAAAAATAAATGGATGCTGATTGATGCAAAAATTCAAAAGTAGATGAGAAAGACTGCCTCTAGTCAAGGAGGCGTGTGTGTGTGTGTGTGTGTGTGTGTGTGTGTGTGTGTGTGTGTATGTGTGCTGTCCAGCTTACTTGTCAGGCAAAGCTGAGGATTTAGACCTGAGCTCTTGTGGGGTCCCTAAGGTTCTGGTTCAGACAAAGGAAAAAGAAAATATTTTATAGCTCGAGTTCTAGTGAACAGCAGCCAAGGACCTGGAGAGGTGACTCTCATCCTTGACAAAGAGCTTTCTCTGTAGCCTTTTGTGTTTCTTCCTGTGAAGTGAAGTATATCCCCACGATCTCGAGTCCCATTCTGGGTGAATCTAAACTCCAGCAATGTTTCTATTGGCTCATGAATGGACTACGAGAATCTGTCTGCAAGTCTGCCCAAGAGCCAGAGAGGTCCGCACTCCTCAACCAGGCCGCAGCCAACAGCAGGCTCTTTGCAGCCTTGGCTCGAACGCCAGCCTCGTTTCCATACTGCACCGTCAGTACTTTAGTTATTTGTTCCCCTGCCGCGTTTCCTCTCCCAAATCTCTCTTGCATAAATGATTTACTATTTGTCCCTAAAGCCGAAGATTTTATGCCTTGTCTCTTTCGATAAGAGGATATTGCGGCTGCTTCCCTTTTGTGCTCTGGATGGTTTTTATTTTGTTAATTCAAAGTTCAGCAGAGTAACTAGTTCAGTGAAGGACAGAAAAACCTAAAGGTTCAGCCCTGGGAATGACTAAGACAGTCAATCTTCCTGGGCTGTTATCACCAGGACCCTGTTGATTTGCTCCCTAATGTAAGTTAGCAAAGTGTGTTTCTTAAAATAGGTCTTTACACTTTCTTCGCTCTCCAAACTAAATGCATTTAACGACAGGGCACTTAAGGTACTTAAGATTAAGTTAAGAATGGAAACTTATAAGTCTTAAAGGATGTTTTTTTTTTTTTCATTAAAAAAGTGGGAGCAATTCTTTCTGGATGTACCCTCATGTAGGAATGTAGGGTTCTATATTAAAGACGGGATTATGAGATTTAAATTTCTCTCTAGTTTCTTTTCAGGGGGCACTTGGGATATTAATTTATCACACAAAAGGTATGGGTCACTAGAGTAACCTGAAAAATAAGAAATCAAAACAAAAACCATCTACAAACTTACTAACTTAATTCACCTGGACAGTACCGAAGTTCTGTCAAACTCAGACACAGTCACTAATGTCTCCTCCAGAGGGACTGTTGCAGATGCAGAGGACAACTGACCCTCAGAGCTTCTCATAATTTTAACTTTCGGACTGGGGACAAAATTGTTTATAGAATCCCATTATCAGTCTCAGAACACTTTACCTCCATTTATCTTATTCTCAAAGATTCTAGAGTGGTGACCCCAGGAAACAACCACAAGAAAGAGGAACCCAGTTAGTAGCTCCATGTCTGTGTCATACATTACATGATGTGCAAGCATCGGTGCTGGGGTCTGCTGGGGGATGGTCTGTATGTCAAATTGCTCTGATTGGTCAATAAATAAAACACTGATTGGCCAGTGGCCAGGCAGGAAGTATAGGCGGGACTAACAGAGAGGAGAAAGGAGGGAACAGGAAGACAGAGGGAGACACTGCCAGCCGCCATGACAAGAAGCATGTGAAGACGCCAGTAAGCCATGAGCCACATGGCAAGGTATAGATTTATGGAAATGGATTAATTTAAGCTATAAGAACAGTTAACAAGAAGCCTGCCACGGCCATACAGTTTGTAAGCAATATAAGTCTCTGTGTTTACTTGGTTGGGTCTGAGCTGCTGTGGGACTGGCGGGTGACAGAGATTTGTCCTGACTGTGGGCCAGGCAGGAAAACTCTACCTACAGGGGTCATGCAGAATAATTGCAGAATAATTTAAATTCTAACATAGACCTCAAACTCAAAACCAGACAGATAAAGCTAGTTAAAAAAAAGAAAATAAGGACACAAGGAATTTGGTCAACACAGTTCAAAAACTAAATATCCTAGATGCACAGAATTTTATAGCTGGTAGAAACAAAACAAACTTCTTTACAAAAGCCAATTATGTTTTAAACTACAAACACAATCCCAATGAAATGACTGAAGTTGACTAGCAGAAGTTACATTTTATGACATTAAACCCACCTCTCTCTCTCTCTCTCTCTCTCTCTCTCTCTCTCTCTCTCTCTTTTACACACACACACACACACACACACACACACACACCTATTTGAAGAATTTAAAATCAGACTTATAAGTGACTGTTTACTGCTCTAGCTGGTGGTGTGAACCTGGGAGACCAGGGCCTAAAAATGAGGCAGACTAAAGTCTCATGCACTAGCCAACTTTATTCAGAGCATCAGACAGTTTATACTCTGAGGGTTAAGAAGAGTCACCTGAGTAAAGTGTGCACTCACAAGGACAAGCTGCATGTGGCCAAACACGTTTTTTCTTAGAGGCGTATGAATAACAACAGCTGAGGTAAACTCACTCCTATCTGCTGCACCTGGGAGGATCACGGGAACACATTCCAAGGACCGTTCTGTGTTTTGAAGAAACTGAGGTCACAAGACTCTTGTCTTGTTTTCTTGGAGTGCTCTCATAAGCACTCAAATTCTCTTCGTATGAATCCATTCTTGGACTGTGTTCTGACAGTGATGCTTGGATTAAAAAGGAAAAGAATGATGAGATCAAAACATTTGGAAATGATATATTATATACTTTTCTCATTGCTGTGGCTGAATACCTGACCCCAAACAAAACAGAGCACATTTGGGGCAAAAGGGGTTTGTTTGGGTTTAATGTTGGGGGGATATAATCCATCATGGTGGAGAGGCAAAATCCAGCCCTCAGATACCTCAAAAATCTAATAACAGATACCTGAACACCTGGGGGAAGTTCTGAGCAAGTCTCTGCTGCACGGCTCGCCTGAAAGATGCACCTGTTCTCGACGATTTTGCCCCAGCAGAAACATGTCAACCCGGTCAAAATCAACAGCATGAAAAGAAACAGCAATCGACTCTCATGCTCCAGAGATAGGAAACAGGCTAAGACTGTGTAGATGCAAACACGCTTTTCTTTTCAATAAGACAGGTAAGGAGAGATTGATTTTTTAAGAACTACCTGCTGCCGAGGACAGGCCTTGAAATCTATTTCCTCTTTGCACTTCACATCTGCTCGGGACTTAGGACCCCTTTTTCCCTCCGTTTTCTTCCTCTTCAGACTGTAACATCTGTAATTGTTCTGTACTCATCTCACCATTGTATTTTCAGGACAAAGAGCTTGCTTTCTGGTTTTCCTGGTCCACAGACAGAGAGAACAGGCACTTTAATATGGATTGCAACCAGAACCTAAGTCAAATCTGCCTTAAATAACATCAATTAAAAAAGGAAAACGAGGGGCTTAGATAAAAGAGGTAAATGAGGGCTGGAGAGAGTTACGAGCACTGACTGCTTTTCCAGAGGACCTGGGTTCAATTCCCAGCACCCACATGGTAGATGACAACTGTCTGTAACTCCAGTTCCAGGGGACCCGACACCCTCATACAGACATACATCCAGGCAAAATATAAATGCACATAAAATAAAAATAAATTATTTTTTTAAAAACAGGAAAATGAGTACAACAGTAAGGGAAAGGTAATAAAATCTATAACTAAAACTTACTTTTTTCTAGGCATTAGTAGCCCATGCCTGTAATCCCAGTCCTTGGGAGGCAGAGACAGGAAAATGCCACAAGTTCAAGGCCAACCTAGTCTACATAGCGAGTTCCAGGCCAGCTAGGGATACATAGTGAGACCCTGTCTCAAAAAGTTTTCTACTTTGGTTAGAGAAGGTTCCTTATGCAGTGGGTAGAAATTAATTCAGAGACATAACTGGTCAAAGCACTGAGGATAAGCCACTCAGTGCTCAGTTCTAGTGGGAAATCTACACAAACCTCCCATCACTCAAGGTTCAGGGAACTCTGAAGAGGGGCAGGAAGTGTAGGGGCCAGGAAGAGCACCGTGAATGCTGGCCTCTGGCATGCCATACTGTGGCACTCTGATGTTCAATAATTCACAGCAGCTCTGGTTGCTGTACCAGATCAAGCCAGTTAAAATTCCAGCAGAGATGGTGTGGGGACTCATGAGGCTCCACCCCTAGGAGGATCTGTGTCAGCTGATGGCTGCTGAGGGTGTGAGAGCCATCCCCTTTTGGGGATGTGGTTGCAGGGAGGTTGCTTGTATCCTAGTGGGTGGCCACATACCCACCGATGACACTGACTGGACTCAGGGGTTTATTTAAGAAAGAATAAAAATGAAAATGAGAAGAGGACATGACACTGGGAGGGAGATGTGGTTTGGGGCACTGGGGGGGGGTTAGAGTGAGGTCGTGGTAGAGGGATACAGACAATATGTATTGCATAATTGAACTGTCAAAGAGTAAGAAACATTATTAAAACCTTTACATTCAATAAACTTTTGCATACCTATTCAAAACAGTCTATGTAGATATATAGTTATTTTATTTATATGCGGGTAGTAGTTACTGTTAAAGATTAGCATATATGCAAATATAAAGTTATCATCTTTACAAAGTTTTCTTTTCTCTTCAGAATAAAAGTGAGAATCTCAATAATCTTTTCCTATAAAAAGATTTGCTATAATCCTGCATTCTACAAACGTTATTCTGGTCACTAATTAACATAAAGTAGTTTACATACAAACTTTAATTTAGATTCATAGGAGCTTTAGGAGGCAAAATGAATCTAAGGACATTGTTCCATTTTATAGAAGAGAAAATAAATAGAGTAGGGGTAAGAAAGCTTGTCCATAGGAGAATCAACAATTAGTGATTGTTCTAGAAGAAAACACAAATTTATTGATCTGATCTCCTGCCTAGTATACTAGCTATTGTTATATATGCTTTTCATGATCTCAATTAAAATTATGAATGCTCTCCGTCTTTAGGGAATTGGTGCTGATACACTGAACATCTTTAATTATATGTACATCTCCATTGAATACTAAAGCATTAAAATTTAAATGGTAAAAACTGAAAGCTTTCCCTAAAATAATCAGGAACCAGACATGGGTGCCTATTTTAGTGACTTATGATCAATATAATACTGGAAGTCCTAGCCAAAGCAATCAGGCAAGAAGAGAAATAAGGGGCATTCAAAGAGGAAAGGAAAAAACAAAATTGTTCTGTTTTTCTAAAGAAAAGTAGGTTGACCATATGATAAAGAGTACTTCTGGGTACATTGTACCCAAAAGTAGTTAGAGCAGGATCTGAGAGAGATGTGCGCACACCCTGTGTTTATCACAATTATCTGAGAGGGATGTGTGCACACCTGTGTTTATCACAATTATCTGAGAGAGATGTGTATTATCCACAACCGCCAAGAAGTGAAAGCAACTTAAATGTCCATCAACTGACTAATGGATAAACAAACTATGGTATTTTTTGTGAGGTGAGGGGGAAAAGTTGAGGATGGTACCCATGAACACCGACTGTGCGTGGTGCTGCCCATGGACCGACTGTGCGTGGTGCTGCCCATGGACCGACTGTGCGTGGTGCTGCCCATGGACCGACTGTGCGTGGTGCTGCCCATGGACCGACTGTATGTGGTGCTGCCCATGTACCGACTGCGGGACTTTCTTGGAAATAACCTGGTCATGAGGTGACAGCAAAAAAATAAGTGACAAAGGAAAGGGGTCAATGCGACTAAACAGAACCGGAAGGTCCAGAGTGCATTCTGGAGCACTCAGCCCCAGGCACGGAGTCCATATTCTCAAAGCGGAGTGAGAGCCACAGAGAGTTGGATCTCAGCTCCAGACAAGGAGAGAGATTCAGAAAACTTCCGCTCTACTCTCAGTACCAGATAATTTACAGAGCAGAGACAGAGAGAGACAGAGACAGAGAGACAGATGCAGAGAGAAAGACAGAGAGACAGAGAGAGAGAAACACAGAAAGAAACAGACAAAGAAGAGAGACAGACAGACAGACTGTGCCAGTAGAGTCCAAGGGGGTGGGGACCACAACCAGCGCTGTCGGAACCGAAGGAATCTTGGAGTCTGCATATTGTACAGCTAGCAGGACATCCTCTCTTTTTGGCATTTGATTGGAGCCCTGGTGAGAAGACCGCTTTGAAAGGTCCTGCTGAGTCAGGAGACAGGAGGTTCCAGAAGCAGGGCTCCCTCCCCTGCACAACCCACCCTGGTGACCCAGGCAACTGTCAGAAAACTATTCTGGCTTGCAAAATGCTCTGTCTAGACAGGGCAGACTGATTCGGGGCTGCTCAGGATTCCACACAGCGGTCTGCCATACTCTAAGGGGAGACTCCCTAACTTCCCAAGAGGGCTGATTAGTGCCAACCTCTTAAAAACACTAGAGCACACACCAGCGGAAGCTTGTCAGCAGCGTTTTCTAGGACCTGGAGGCTGAAATGGCCTCAGGTTATAATACCCACTGCCTGGCTCCTGAGCCACATCCTCTGAGTGGGGAGGAAATCACACAACGTTCAGAAGACACCAAGCCCAAGACAGGCACGTGGCGTAGAGACGGCCTCAGCATCTGCATCAGCAAGCGATCGTCAAGACCCTCCTTTCGCACCTCAGCGTGGGGGGGACCACCAGATACAGTCTGAACCTGCACATGTGCAGTCTGTAAGTCATCACAAAAGGACTGAGTATGTGATCTATGCAAGTCTTATCAAATATAATAAAATTGAAATACTTGTGAGTTTTATCTGATAAAAACACCGAATTCAAAGCAAATAATGCACGGCAAGATACGGAGCAGGTCAAGACACTGTTCCCATCACTTGGAAAGCAGAGGCAGGAAGATCTCTTTGAGTTCCAGGACAGCCAGAGCTACATAGTGAGACTATTTAAAAAAAAAAAAAATCAGAGAGGCTGGAGGATGTCTTGGCAGGTAAGAGCTTGCACTCACTCCTCTTGCAGAGGACCAGTGTTCAGTTCCCAGCACCCACATCAGGTAGCCTAAACCACCTAGAACTCCAACTTTAGGGGACTCTGTTACTTCTGACCTGCCCAGGCATCTTCACTTACATGCACATACTCACACAGACAAACCTTTATGCAATTAAAAAAAAGTATTTTTGAAAATCAGAGAAATCACAAACAAATACCTTAATGATGTACCTCAAGCTCTTAAGAAAAACCAGAATAAGACAAATCTCAAATCAGTAGACAGAAAGAAATAATAAAGGTCAAAGCAGAAAATAATATAACAAGAAATGGAAAGAATCATACAGAACCAATGAAACAGAACGGGTTCTTTGAAAAGACAAAAAGATCAACACAGACCCAAACTAACCAAAAGAGAGAATCTTCGGGCTGGAGAGATGGCTCAGTGGTTAAGAGCACTGGCTGTCCTTCCAAAGGTCCTGAGTTCAATTCCCAGCACCCACATGGTGGCTCACAACCATCTGTAATGAGATCTAGTGCCCTCTTCTGGCCTGCAGGCAAAACATGCAGACAGAACATTATATACATATTAAATAAATAAATAAATAAATAAATAAATAAATCTTTTTTTTTAAAAAAAGAGAGAATCTTCATGCAATAAAATCAGGAGATGAAAGGGGAGACATTACAATAAGCACCAATGGAATACAGAAAATCAATAGAAAATACCTTTTGAAACCTGTGTTCTAATAAATTGGAAAATGTAAATGGTTACATTTCTAGACACGCATGATCCACCGACATTAACTATGATATGAGCACTGAAGCAAATCTATAAAGAACAATGAGATGCAAGTAGTAACAAAGTGTCCCATGAAAGGGAGGGATGCATTCATTGCTGAATTCTACTTCTCAAATTACCCCACACAGAAGGAGGGCTACCAAACCACTCTACAAAACCAATATAACCCTGACACAACCAAGTGAGGACACAAACACGAAAGTGTATGTCGGGCTCTCTGATGGAGCATGGAAGCAAAAATTCTCAATAAAATACTTGCAGACATCTTATGCTGTGCCCAAATCCCTTCCATATGGATCAAGGATCCCAGTGGAAGACCCCAATGCTGAAACTTCTAGAAGAAAGAGTAGGGGTATACTTCAAGACAGAGGCTCAGGTAAGGACTTTTCTGAATAGGACCCCAGTTGGCCAGGAAATGGGACCAACAAGCCGGGCTTTGTGAACTTGAAGAGCATCTGTATTACAAAGGAAGCATGTCTGACTGAAGAAGCAGCCTCAGAATGGGGAAAAAAAACCAGCCTTGGTTGTTATAAATCTTACAGAGGATTAGCATTAGGATAAAAAAGGAACCCAGAAAGCTAAATACCAAGAGAACAATGTAGTTAAAAATGGACTGTGGAGCTGAACTCAGGAGAAACATGAAGAGAGTTCACCATCGTTAGCTGTCAGAGAGATGCAGGTTAAAAAGACTGAGGTTTCTCTTACCCCAGTCAGAATGACTAAGGTGAAGAGACAAGAGACAACAGATGCGGCTGAGAGTGGGGAACGTGAGAGCCTCAGGTGCCGTTGGAGGGAGAGCATCCTGGTGCAGCCACTGCGGAAATCGGTGTGGCAGATCCTTAAAAATAACAACCAACCCACCCCCTTTCTGCACTGCCCAGGATGGGTCCTTATTCCTGTTGTAACTTAAATCTGACACAACGTCCGGGACCCTTGATGTCCTGCAGATGGAGGTGGAGGGCGCCCTCAAATCCCTTGCCACAGGAATCCGCTTAAGTGGTACCAACCTTGACTCTCAGAGGCAGTACATTTATGAAAGGAAAAGTGATAGTGTCTACATCATTAATCTGAAGAGGACCTGGGAGAAGCTGCTCCTGGCACCTCGGGCTATCGTTGCCATTGAGGACCCTGCTGATGTCAGCGTCATCTCCTCCAGGAACACCCGGCAGCGAGCCGTGCTGAAGCTTGCTGCCTCCACTGGGGCCGCTCCAATTGCTGCTGCTTCTCCCCTGGGACCCTCACTAACCAGATCCAAGCAGCCTTCAGGGATCCATGTCTTCTAGTTGTGACTGATCCCAGGACTGACCCCCCATCCCCTCACAGAGGCGTCTTGATCAACCACTGCTCTGTGTATAACAGACTCATCTCTGCACTGCGTGGACGTTGCCATCCCATGCAACAAAACAGGGAGCCCGCTCAGTGGGTCTGATGTGGTGGATGCTGGCCCGGGAAGAACTCCTGTGTGTGGCACCATCTCCCATGAGCACCCAAGGGAGGTTATGCCTGTTCCCTACTTCTACAGAGACCCAGAGGAGATTGAGAAGGAGGAGCAGGCTTCTGATGCTGAGAAAGCTGTGACTAAGGAAATACTTCAGAGCGAATGGACCGCACCAGCTCCTGAGTTCACTGCTGCTCAGTCAGAGGTGGCAGACTGGTTTGAGGGCATGCAGGTGCCCTCTGTTCCCTTCCCTACAGAAGACTGAAGCACCCAGCCAGCCAATGAGGACTGGTCAGCAGCTCCCACACTGCAGGCCACTTGAGTGGGTTGGAGCCACTACTGAGTGGTCCTAAGCTAGTCTACAGACACCTGAGCAAAGGAAAAAGAGGTGGAAGGAAAACGAAGTTCCTAAAAGCCAGTGTGTGTGTGTGGAAACCCAAAAACCTAGAAATATATATATACCATGTGACCCAGCTATGATTCTCCTGGGCATATAACCAAAAGGACTCTTTCCTACTATGGAGGCATATGCTCATCCATGGTCATTGCTGCTCTATTCACCATAGCTAGGGCATGGAAACAGCCTACATTTCCATAAACTGATAAATGGATAATGAACATATACTCATACACATGCACTTATTCAGCTGGAAAAAAAATGAAATTTGCATGTAGGTGGATGGAATTGTAAAGAACACTGAGTGAGGTAAACTGTACCCATAGAGACACATGTCACATGTTTTCCCTCACATGTGTATCGTAGCACTGCATCTTCAGGTTTTCATGTTTAACTTGGAGTGCCTGTAGAATCCATGTAACTAGAAAGGAACCATTGGTAGAGGGAGAAGAAAGATCCCAAGGGAGAGGAGTTGGTACAACACAGGGGATATGAAGAGGGAAGGCACCACTGCGGAGTGAGGTTTAAGCCTGGGGAGGGATTGGAGGGTGGGGCAGAGGAGGAGGGAGTGAGGGATGACTAACACTGAGGATGTTTGGGAAAAAGTATGGAAACATACTATTTTATAAGCTTTCTAAAAATTTATAAATAGGTATAAGATAGACAGATGATAGGTGATAGATAGATGATAGATAGATAGATAGATAGATAGATAGATAGATAGATAGATAGATAATTGGAAGTTTCTCTACACATAAGATAGTGCTTCTCCCAAAAGCCATAGGTTGCCAAATGGTAGGTATGGGATGCCTTCTCTCAGAGTGATTGTCAGGAGTATACTAGAGGTTCAAAACCAATGCAAACTATTGCCATTGCTCCTTGTTGTCCATGAGGACTTGATGGCAAGATCCTATTGCTGAAGACACCACACTTGGGTCAGGGTACTTGGAGAGATAAAGCTGGCACTGACCAGGAAGCTTCCTCCTTCCTGCTGGCTGCTTTCACAGTACCAGAAGGAGCTCTCATCAGCAGCCTCACTGTGCTGTGACCCTGTGAACTACAATAAAAACAAATGTGGCAAGAAATGCCCATGGATGCCACAGTGGCACAAACATAATGGAAGCTACCAATAACTTTCTGACTGGATTTAAGGACTGCTCCATGGAAGGAAACATGCTGGTACTGTAAATCTAGCCAAGAATGCTGGGGCTCATAGGTTACCTACTGTTATTATCAAACTGTCATTTAAATTTATATCTCTGTATACATAGATTAGTGTATGTCTCAGACCTCATCAATGAATTCTTACTATGCTTTTGATGACAGCTAATATAAAAATTCACAAATGGCCAAAGTACAGAGACTAAATGTCTGTTGAGTACTCAGCCACAAATGAGACATCTATTATATGCCCTTCCCCTCAAAGTTCAGAGACCAATGCAGAAGAAGAGGAAGAAAGATTATAAAAGCCAGAGGTTAAGGAGGGCCAGAGTGAAACAATGGCTTCTGAATATGATAGAACCACTGCACTCATGAACTCACAGCAGCTGTTGTTGCCTGTACACGACTCACAGAAGATCAGTCCAGGCAACATTCAAGCTTGGACCAGGGAAGAACTCAGGAGCCTCCAACCTAGCCGAGGAACTATTGGTGGTGGATGGCTACTGGCTGTAGGGTAGTTTTCTCGAAGGATGTGTTGTTAGTTGTTTTTGCTCTTTTGGCTCTTTGGGGGGCTCACCACCCAGCTCCCAAATAAATACACACACGAAGGCTTATTCTTAATTATAAATGATCAGCCTTAGCTTGGCTTCTTGCTAGCCAGATTTTCTTAACTTAAATTATCCTTTCTACCTTTTGCCTCTGGGGTTTTCCCATTCTCTTACTTCTGTAAATTTTACTCTTACTCTTTTGCTGGCTGTGTAGCTGGGTGGCTGGACCCTGGTGTCCTCCTCTCCTTGTTCTCTGTTTCCTTCTTCCTTCTTCTCCCAGATTTCTCCCTATTTTTATTCTCTCTGCCTGCAACCATATTTATCCTTTCTCCTGCCTCACTATTGGCTGCTCAGCTCTTTATTAGACCACCAGGTGTTTTAGACAGACACAGTAACACAGTTTCACAGAGTTAAACAAATGCAACACAAAAGAATGCAACATATCTTTGCATCATTAAACAAATGTTCCACAGTATAAACAAATGTAATACATCCTAAAATAATATTCTTCAAAGGTGTGGTTCCTGATGGCTCTATACATGTGAGTATTTACGGCACAAATTAGACTTGGTGGGCTATTTTTAAAAAGGACATAAAGTTTAGAGTGGGTGGGATGGTTGTAGGAGTAGTAGGGGGTAAATATTATCAAAATACATTGTATATATGTATGAAATTCTCAAAGAATTTATTGAAATATATTTTAAAATACTTACAAACCAAATTTAACAACATATTTAAAATATCATCATAACCAAATTGGTTTAATTCCAAAGATACAAGGATGGTTAAATGCACATAAATCAATAAACTTGATGTAGCATATAAGTAGATTCTAGGACAGAAATTATATTATCATCTTAGTTGAGTCCTTAGATAAAGTTTAATATCCTTCCATAATAAATACCCTAAAGAAACTAGGCACAGAAGATATCTCAAATAACAAAAGCTGGATATAACAAACCAATAGTTCACATTCTACTAAATGGGAAAAAGATCTCTACGTATTTCCTCACAAATGAGGAATGAAGCAAGGATATCTGCTCTCTCCAGTTTTACTCAACAAATTGCTTAAAGTTTTTTAGCTATAGCAATGAGACAAAAGCAAGAATCAAAAGGAATACAAAGAGGAGAGAAATTCCCTGATTTGCAAACTGAGATGCGGTCAATAAGAAACCCTGGAGCGAGATGTTCCGTGGGTGAAGCCCTTGCTGCCCAGCTCTCCTGTAGGGAGATGGGAGGCAGGGACAGGAGGAGCCCCAGAAGCTAGCCTGCCATCTACAGTGGGAAAAAAACAAACAAAGAGCATTTTATAATATACATGCAATGGATTTTCTGGCTAATTAAATCCAACACATTTTACAGCAGCTAACAATATGTGGTTGTCACTGCACTGTTAGCTATGTAGCGTTATGTTAGGATGAACCATTTGGCTTTGTCTGAGAACAGGAAGGGTGCTAGTTTGGGAGTACAACGCTTATGGTCGTTTATTCTGTGTTATACTTAAAGTTATAAGCTTGGGAGCTTTACATGAAAACCATGCATTTTCTAAATAAATTTTAATGTTGAGTCAAAAACTTCCTTAGGGAATAATCTTTGTAGATTTGTCATCTTTATACTGTAGAGCCTACATTAAAAGTATATTTGAAGTATCATCTGTATGTAAATCACTGTACTTGGCATCATGAGAAATATATAAATGAATTGCTCCAGTCTCTGGACTCAAGGATCTTATGTTACCAAGGTAATTTGAAGAATTTCTGATTCTTAAATTGTGTTCCAATGAATTATTTAACTTTGTAAGTCTCCTTGATTCACTTTTCATCAAGTACTTAAGTTTTATCAAGGTAGCTCTTCAACCTGGTCAAGGCTCTTCTAGAACACACACAGGTGTGTTAACCCCTGGCATGCTACCTCTCCACATGGTCTGCAGTAGATCTGGGGCATTGGGTTATTTTTAAATGACCGAGTTCCTGAAGAATGCAGATAACTAAAAGGGGGTAGAAGTTTCCATGTTTCTGGTGTCAAGCAAATCAGTATAAACAATTATTAGGGACAACAATCAACTATGCATAATGTGACAACTACTAAAATTATAGTATTTTAAACTCATGCCTTTAGATTTATATCTTATATACTTATACAAGGAATAGCATTTAAAAAATAATTATCCAGATATATTACCTAAAACATACTAGATGACCTGACATAGTCACTAAGTAGCAGATGGATGGTAATAGAGCAGTCATGAAAAGGAAACATGTTTAGCCATTAAATAATTAGAGGTAGGTTTGAAATAATCAAAGAATATGTGGACTGTGATCTATTTGTGAGAAAAATGCCTGTGCTGAAAGTTTTCTGTTAGTGTAGAAAGAATCTAACTATTGACAGTGTCTACTTCCACAGTGTGGATATGGAAATTGATTATGGGATAATATGTGTAAGTGGTTAGATTTTTCATTTTCTACTTATGTTTACATACATTCTACAAATAATCCAATATTGAGCTACTTTTCTAATAAAATTAATAACAATAAAATGAGCACAGACCCTCTTCATCTGACTGTGCACACTGCTCATGGAGAGCTCTCTAACTTAAACATGGAACTCCAGAAGAGATCATAAGTTCTAAGTCACCAACCAGCCCAGCTTTGTACTATGAATAACTACAGTCCATCATCAGCCCCAACTGAACCGTTAGGGAGATAATTCAAATTTCAAATACTGTAACTCACACCTTGCATTTATATGTGACTCTGGATATGAACCTTTGACTATCAAATTTACATTTATTAGACTATCCTTTATGCCTGGTGTGGTGGTTTGAAAGAAACTGGCCTCCAAAGGAAGTGGCACTATTAGGAGGTGTGGCTTTGTTGGAGCAGGCATGGCTTTGTTGGAGGAAGTATGTCACTGTGGTGGGTGGTGGGTTTTGAGATCTCCTATATTCAAGCTATGCTCAATGTGACACTCAGTTCAATTCCTGTTGCCTGTGGATCAAGATATAGGACTCTCAGCTCCTTCTCCAGCATCATGTCTGCCTGTATGCTGTCATGTCCCACCATCATGATAATGGACTAAACCTCTGAACTATAAGCAAACAACCCCAATTAAATGTTTTCCTCTGTAAGAGTTGCTGTGGTCATGGTGTCTCTTCATAGCAATAGAAACCCTAACTAAGACACCTGGGAAAGGTCCTCTGAATGTTCTAGATATGCCTGCCTTCTCATTACCCTTCCTATTCATAATTCCTGATGCTCTAATGGTATTTTACATGATTTTGTCCCCTAGCCACAACTGATTGAACTAAGAACGGACACTCCACCCTATATGCCTGCCCATAGGCTGTTCTGTGTCCACTGACTTGGACTGTTAGACTCCTCTTTTAAGACCTGGAATTGAAAAACAGCAGCTAAAACTACAACGTCTAAAGGCAGTCACCATTGGCCCTGCTTCAAGCTGACGTCCTGTGGAGAGTGGGCTCAGCTGATGCAGAAGAGAAGCACCATGAATCTGTTCTGTGTTTCCCCAGGGGAAGGAGAGGTAGTGACTGGCTGATGCCCTGATGGCTTTCTACTCTGGTTCTGCTTACAGTTCATTCGTGTCTTGGAAGACAATTTTTTAAAAGATAACTTAAGTAGATTCTTTATAGCCAAAAAATTTTACTTATGACACAAACCTGGTGATCTTTTTTTTAAATGTGGAAGTCCTAATTAATAGCTAGAGCAAATTTTGGCCTAGTAAGAATATCATTCTTCCAAAAAGTTTCAGTTGGCATTAGTTCTCCCCTGAGAGAGACAGGCATACCCACATGATTGGTAGAAGCATATATTGACGGGAACCTTCTGAAGGGCAATAGAATGAAATAGATATCAAAATTTATAGAGAATGTATGTCCTGGGATTCTCCTTTAAAGACTAGAGCAAAAGGCCAGCGAGATGGCTCAACAATAACGTGTTTTCTGCCCAAGCCTAGTGACCTGAGTTTGACCCCTGGAACCCACAGAAAGGTGGGAAGAGAGACCTCACTCCATGAAGTCATCCTGTGACCTCCACGTGTGTACTCTGGAGTGAGTCTTGTGCTTTTCACGTGCACACTGCTGTGTGAGTCCTGTGACCTCTACATGTGCACCGCCGTGTGAGTCCTGTGACCTCAATGAATTAATAGGTTAGCTAGTGAAACGTAAGCTTAACAAAACTTTATTACATACTGTCTATATTTTAATTAATATAGTGCTTGCAGTCATTGCTAGGGCAATTTGGGAATTTGATGCCTAATTGTAAATTCAAATCTGAATTATTACATCGTTATTTAATGTGGAGAAAACCCACTTCTCTTAAATAGAAAACTGACACCAAGCAACGTTCCAGCAGCTAGCACACTGGAACACAGAGCTTCCTTTATAGTGCTACTCAAGATCATATTTTTCCATTTGTAGTTGTATAGCCTCTTAAATTGGTATGAAGTAGTGTTTTGGGAAGAAATCTGACAAACTGATTTTGTGACAGTTACAGCAATGTCAACCCCAGCTGTTAGATTAAGGCCCTAAGCTATGACAAACATAGTTCCAGTTTCTACGCCAATTTCAATAGGAACACTATAATATTGTAATGACCAGATCTTGGCCAAAAGACTGCTAGTCATAGAGATTGAATTTACAAAATACCAATGTTTCCATGCATCCAAGTTCAGTCCTAAACTCTCTGCCACTTTCCTGCCCTCACTGTGCTGCTGATTAACTGGAGCCAGAAAAGAAAATGTTAATAAGATGAAGCTACAAGGGACATGTCCTCCTTCACCGTTCTGATTTACCACTGTTGAGGAGTTCAGCCAATGTAAGAAAAGAGAAGAAACACAGCAAGAGAAATAGATAATGGAAGAAATTAGAACATTGCTGCTTGAAGACAACTAATTATGTGTCTAGCAAGACGAGTAAGCTAAATTTTTAAAGTTAATAGACTGGTAAATAGATTGTCTTGATCAGTGTTCCACTGCTGTGAAAAGACACCGTGACCAAAGCATTTAATTGGGCTTGCTTGCAGTTTCAGAGGTTTAGTCTGTTGTCACCGTTGAGAGCATGGTGGCACACAGGCAGCCAATGGTGCTGAAGAGTTAGCTGAGTGTTCTGAATCCAGATCTGCAGGCAGCAGGAGAGAGAGAGAGAGAGAGAGAGAGAGAGAGAGAGAGAGAGAGAGAGAGAGAGAGAGAGAGTGCTGGCCTGGCTTGGGCTCTTGAAATCTCAAAGTCCACCCCCAGTGACACATTTCCTCCAACAAGGTCACACTTTCTCCAACCTCCTAGTCTTTCTCAAGTAGTGTCACTCCCTGATAGATGAAACAATCACATCTATGACCCTACAGGGGCCATTCTTATTCACACCACCACATTCCACTCCTGGCCCCCATAGACTTGTAGCCACATCATAATGCAAAATGCATTCAGTCCAACTTCAAAAGTCCCCATAGTCTACAACAGTCTCAACACTTTAAAAAGTCCAAAGTTCAAAGTCTCTTCTGAGACTCATGACAACCTCCTAACTATAACCCTTATAAAATCAAAATAAGAAAGCATATCATATACTCCCAACATACAATGGCACTATATATATATATAGCCATCCCAAAAGGGAGGAAACAGAGCATAGTAAGGAAATACTGGACCAAAACTAGTCCGAAAACCAGCCGGACAAACTCCAAACTCTGCATCTCCATGTCTGATGTTAAAGTGCTCTTCAGATCTCCAACTCCTTTCAGCTTTTTTGTTAACTGAAGCACACTTCTCTCTCTTGGGCTGGTTCCACTCCCTGTTAGCAGCTTTCTTTGGCAGGCAACCCATTTCTTTGGCATCTCCAACATCTTGGGGTCTGCAAGGCAATCCAGGCTTCAATTTCACAGCTTCACAAAATGGCCTCTCTGGGCCTCCATGCAGGGTCAGCCCTGACACACACAGCTTCAGTGGCTATTCTTAGTCGGGGAGGGAGATTCCACAACCCCTTTTTTGTATTCTTGACTATAAAGCCAGAACTATGGCCCAAACTGCCAACTTCTGCTGCTCCCTGTGGATGGAACTTGACCCCTAGTTCCATTACATCTGCTAATCATCTTTCTGTTGTTGATGGATTCCCTCACTGATTAAATTTTTCTTTAATTCCTTTCCACAAGTTAGAAGCTTAGCCAGGTAGGATCTTGCCCTGAGTTTTCATTAGCCTTCTAGAAGAAATGATTGTTTATGTTTAAGGATTTGGAAGTATTACACAGGGGCTTATGCCTTCAGAAATGTGATGTTTGTGGTGTTTTAAAATTATAAAACTATAGAGAAATACATATGCTTTCTTGGCTTCTGGGATCTGCAGGGTCTGCTGAATCTGCTGTATTTTGCGTAGTACTGTGCCATCTAGCAAATGCCCAATAGATATCTTTCACTTAATAGTGTAATCATTAAGGAGATGTTAACTAATTCTATTGTGCTATGATTTGAATACAAAATATCTTCCACAGGTTCAGATTTTGAGATCATGGTCCCTGGCCCATGATGCTACTGTGGGACCTTTAGGAGGAAGGGCCTTTGAAGGTGAGTCTCACCCTCTGTCCCTGCTTGCTTTCTTTGCTTGCTCATCAGCCACAATATGAACATTTGCTCTGCCTCATGCTGCTACCACGACAGTGATTGAAGTGTCTCTGCAGCCATGAGCCCAAACAAACCTTCTATTCCTCAGGTTGTGTCTGCCTGGTGTTAGTCACAGTAACATAAACAGAGTTAATGTATGTGGTGACAGGCACAAAGCAAGGGGAACCTGGAGTCCAGTTAGTCATTTGCAACAAAAATTGACTAGTATGAATTAATTTCTTTGATCCAGATACATATGAACCCGTGGACACAAAGCTGTCTAATCAGGCTTGTGATGGGCAAGTAATAAGAACAGCAGGATGAATACGGAAGTGCTCTGAGGCCGTGTCAAATCTACTACAGGCATATTTGCTGGGTAGGGTCAGAAACTAGCAGGCTGCATGGGCTTGATCTATGGTTTGACTCTAACAAGGAATCTGTACAATTTGGGAAAGCTGAAGACCAGAATGAAGCCAAGGTTCTTGTATTCAGCAGTCTGAGTAACTGGATAAAGGGTATGGTTGTGTGTGCTTGTTATTTTCACAAAGAATTTATGGGAAATGACTCGTAAGTGTTGCCATCAGCTTGAAGTCATCGCTGGCACTGGGAATCAGTGTGTCATCCAGAGCGGACTGCATGCTTCTCAACAGTGTTCTTCCAGGTTAACTGCAGTGTCCGTGAACACTTCAACTTATTGTAGCTGCAACTTCTAAGGCAAGCAGAAAGACTTTAAAGTCTGTATATGATTGTTTTCAGTGTGTGTAATAAAGGAAACATTCAATTAGAGTCATTTAGTAGCAGGAACACCTATGCAGTAAGACGTTTTTGCCTTATTTCCAGAGTCAACTTTGTGCAGACTGCTCGTATCATTCTATACATTTTTGGGAAACCAGTAAATGAATTGAACAGCATTTATTTGGATTAGGCCAAAAACAATCATTTGGATTTCATCAAGATCTTGTTTTCCAACTTAGAAACTGGCCTTGGAAACATAGAAAACTGGCCTGATGGTTGCTAAGGATATGAATATAAAGGTTTTCATCTTGTGAAGCCCTATTTTCTCAGGGATTTAGACATAAACACTCTTTGGGGCAGTTGGGAACACAGAACTGCCTGTCATTGTTCCACTCTAGAGCAAACATTTCTGATGTCCTCACACCTCCACCTGGAATAATCCTCCTGCTTATCGGTTATGCTGAAAGATAGTTTGTCCAAGATGAATAGCATCTTTTTGGCTATTATTATGTAATTATCAAACTACTGGATAGGGTGCACCAGAATAGGATGGCAAACCATTTGCTTCCTAGTTATGTATGTCTACTGCAACTTTCTGAGCATCAAGAAAGAAAGGCAGGTTGCTAAAAACCTATTTGTGAAATGGCAATGACAGGACCAGTGTGAACTACATGTAAACAGGTATTTTAACATGATGGGGGGATAAGAGAAGCTGATATGTCAACATTTCAAACTCTATGATCAAATTGGAATAATATCAAATGTGATTGCAATCTGAGGCAGTAGAATCCAATCTTTCTGGTATGATGGAAATGTCTCTGGGCATGCCCAGGGGAAGTGATCACTACAAGGTTGATGATACACTGATTCCCAGTGCCAACAATGACTTCAGGCTGATAGCAACCTTTACAAATTGCTTCCTGTAAATTCTTTGTGAAAATAACAAGCAATCCATTTTGCTTGAGAGTGACTTAGCTGAGGGACTCCACCCAAGGATCTGGATTTAATAAAACAAAATACATGTTGGCATTACAAATATTTTCTTTTCAGATGCAAGTTCCCCACAAAAGTTTTTGTTAAAAAAAAAAAAGCATTTTCATTCTCCTTTTTGAATTTTTTATTTATTTTGTGTGTATGTGTATGTGCCTGGGTGTATGTGTCTACACCACCTATGTGCAAGAGCCTTCCAAAGTCAGAAGAGGGCATCAGATTCCCTGGAACCGGAGCTGCAGATGGTTGTGAGCTGCCCTGTGGGTGGTAGGAATGGAGCTCTTCTCCTCTGCCAAAGCATGAAGTGCTCTGAACTGCTGAGCCGCCTCTCTGGTGCCAGCATTTCCACTTCCACTTAGTGAAACGGATCCTTATGTAGGGCTAGCAGCTAGTTTAAATGACGAACTGGTGAGGAAGGATGGAACGGCGTGAAAGTCACTGATAAGTTGTGTCTGTGTGTGAGCATGTAAGATATTTGGGTTAATAAGTTGTGTCTGTGTGTGTGCATGTAAGATATTTGGGTTAATAAGTTGTATTTGTATGTGTGCGTGTAAGATATTTGGGTTAATAAGTTGTATTTGTATGTGTGCATGTAAGATATTTGAGTTAATACTTACTGAAGACTTCAAAGTCACAAATGCTCACCCCTCCATTTGTTCATGTATTCAGTATGTAGTATTTATTGAATACCAAGCAATGTTGAACGGAACAGAAAATGCCTTTGTTCTCATGGAGCTTTTTAGTGAGAGAAGGAAGATAGTCAATGAACTAAAAGTTAGCAAAAGATAAATTCCTTAACAAAGATTTATATTTAATGAGCAAGACAGAGGAACTATCTGATTATAGAGGAGTACTGAGCGTACTTAGGATTTTGTGGCTGGTAATAGACATAAAAAAATCACACCAGTTGTCGGCTAGCTTAGCATTGCTCACACATTATATATAATTCATGATCTTGCTCCTAAGACTCAAAGAGCTTACAATTGAACTTTTAAATTATTCCTAAAAGTCATGCAAAGAGGAAGGAAGTATCATCAGGATATTCAGATCTTTTTCTGTCTTCTAAGTGACAGCTCTGTTGCCTTTAACGTAACAATCAGTGTGAAGAACGTTCAGAATTCTTAGGGTTTGAAGTTCATACTATGTGTTCTTTCCTATTTGGTAAAGAACCAGCATAGTCACTGGTATGTTTTTGGAATGTCCAATCTACTTTGCTCATTCCAAAAAATGCACTGTGATCATATGGAAATAGGAAAGCTGGCTTTAAAATTGTTTTTCAAAATTAAACAGCCATAGTAAGAAAGATCTTGCTGGACAGGGATAGGGCATATGTTTAGCCAAAGTATATGTAGCCCTAAGTTCAATCCCTAGCGTGTACACACACACACACACACACACACACACACACACACACACACAACCTGAAAAGCCAGCAATGCGATTCAGTCCCAGGCCAAAGCCCTGAGGAGTTCTGAGGTGTCAGGACTGCCGACCTGGCCAACAACACCTGACTAGGGAAGTGAGAATTAAAAGAGTGACATAAAAGGAAAGACAGAGACACGGGAAGAATCAGGGGTGGGGCTCTTAGTAAATCCTGCAGCAACCCCAAATTTATTTCTCATAGCCTTTTTATACCCAAAGCAAGAGGGGCAAAAGACATCCTTACTATGGTTCAAGGAATAAACAAGTGTAAACACCTCCTTATTCTCAAAACATCCATTAATCATGCTTTTGGCCAATCATCTTGTTATTCGGCCTTAAGGAGCAAAAACATGCTTGAACTCTCTGACCTTAAGTCAAGATGGAATCAAGCCGCAAGCTGGAGTCACTGTGAGCTCCCACACGGAGGCCACCGATGAAACTTTCAGTAGAGGACTGTGCAAGTTACACTGTGTAAGTCCCTGACTCCAGAGGCCTGAGATCAAGGGACCAAGTGTCCGAGTGTAGAAAGGTAGACACACTCTGAATCAAGAAGAGAGTAAACTCCCCTCCTCTGTCTTCTTCCTGGGGTCTCAAAGGCTGGAGCAAGCCCAACTACGTTGGTTGAGGGAGATCTTCTTATTTTTTGTGTGTAGGGTACTGATTCAAATACTTATCACTGCTGTAAACACTCTCACTACTATCTGGGTAACCCTTAACCTCGGAATACTGACAGCTAAAGTTAACCATCCCAGCACCTTTTATAATCTTTCCTATTTTAATTTATATTACTACAAATGAGGTTTTCCAAATTAAAAAAAAAATCCTTAACCTCATACATTTCTCTTTCCTATTGTACTGAATGAACATTTGCTTAAATGTTTAATAAATTTGGTTTTGGGGGTGGCACTTAAGTGACCTTTGAGATAAATGGGGGTGTCTGTGCAGCAACAGCCACAAGCTCTGACTGGAGAAAACACCCCGGCTCTCCTCGTTCTCACAAACCTCAAGACTCTCTCCATTATATACCCACTACATAGAAGCCATTGCACATCGTTTCAGGAATCAGTATTCGGTCATTCTACATTGCATGGTTCCTGGTCTGCCATTGTTCTCTATAGTTTTTTTAAATCAGTGTTTCTCGTGTTTCTCATTTTACTAGCAATGTGATGCTTTACATTAGCACACTGTCGTTGTGGTCCACGTTTCACTGATGATGTGAGAGCGTGTGTCCCCTAGCTGTTGGTTATGTTAGTCTCATTGCTGAAGAGAGACAGGCAGACCCTTGGGCTCGCTGGATGGTCAGCCTAGTGTTCGTGAGTTCCAGGCCAACGAGAGACCCTGTCTCAGAAAACCAGAGTAGACAGCTAAGGAGAACTCACACTCAAGGTTGTCCTCTGGGTTTCACGCTTTTGAGGTAAGCACTTTAGTGACTCAGGTATCTCCCAGTCATCCTTTTTACTTCCTGGATTCTGAACTATAAATCATTCTGTAGTTTATGTTACACATTCCAGAGTAAAATGAGGTAACATGTAACATATGGCCAAGTATGCAAGTCCTGGCAGGCTGGCCTGTTTCTCAGGCCCTGGACAGGTTACTTAATGTCCTTGGGGCAAGGTTTCCTCACTTAAAAGCACAGTGATAGTAATGGTGCCCATCTTGTGCAATTATGAATCTTAAATATGTACAGTCAGCCCTCAGATCTATACTCAACACATTGTAAGCATTCAGCCATGCCAGCCATTGTTAAAGTTTTTAGCATACCATTTATTGCATCTTAAAACTCAATAAATGCTCATTTCCCACTTTTCACCCACCAAAGTGGATGTTTTCCTCAGACAACATGTTTGACTCTTTCTTTTAATTATGGAAGAATAAACTCAAGTTGTAAATAATCTCAAAGGTCTAGTTTGACTTACACCATGTATGTCCAGAATGTTCCACATAAAGAATGGCAGCTTACAGAATCATGAAACACTTGTGGGATTCTCCTCCTCCTGTGTGAACTATTCACACAGATGAAGGGTTTGACCAGGTCCTCTGGAAGAGCAGCCAATGCTCTTAACTGCCATGATCTGATTGGTTCAACTATTTGTCATCAAGACATGTTTTCCCGGGGCCTGCAAGGTGACTTTTTAGGGAAAGGTGTTTGCTGTGCAACCTGGTGTCCTGAATTCGGTCTCCAGAACACACATAAAGGTGCTAGGAGCAAACCAACCTCACCTCACACATGAGCTATGGCAGGCACACACACACACACACACACACACACACACACACACACACACTACACACACCACACACTACACACACCACACACTATACACACACTATACAAACACACACACACATACACACTACACACACCACACACTCACCACACACACACACACACACATACTACACATACCACACACTACACACACACCACACACTACACACCACACACTACACACACACATACTACAAATACCACACATGACACAAACCACACACACACACACACATACCACATATACCACACATACACATGTACATACTACACATACCAATTTTTTTAAAAATAGGCATGATAGTGCACTATTAACCCTAGCACTCAGGAAGCAGATGCAGAAAGATCTCTGTGAAGTCCAAGTCCATCCTCTAGTCTACACAGCAAGTTCCAGGCCAGAGAGGGCCATATAATAAGACTCTGTACCCTTCTAAATGTGTATCATTTCCTATGGTGATATTTTGTGTGTGCTCTAACAAATAAAGCTTGCCTGGAGATCAGAGGACAGAGCCAGCCACTAGTTAGCCATAGAGGCCAGGCAGTGGTGGCACACACCTTTAATCCCAGCACTAGGGAAGTGGAGACAGGAAGTGATATGGCTGGGTGGAAAGAGGACTATAAGACAGGGTGAGACAGGAGCTCAGTCTCTTTCGATCTGAGGATTCCGTAAGAGGTAAGAAGTCTGTCTGGTGATTGACTGCTCTGCTTCTCTGATCTTTCAGCATTTACCCTAATATCTAACTCTGGGTTTTTATTATTAAGATCAATTAGGATTCCTTCATGTTACATCTGGCATCCATTTTTTGGGGCACAAATTCACAAAAAAGTTGCTCCCCTGTGGCTTTGTATCCACCGGCTCAGGCCGGAGCTATACACAGCCAGAGTCACTACCCGACCAGCTAGATTTTCCTTTTCTTCCCCAAGCCCTCTGAGGGAGTCTGGGGGTTTTTCCTGTTGTAGCCTCTGTGTGACAGACTCCACAGGCTTTGGGGCTCCAAATGCCACAGACGGCTGACTCTTTGGCTTCTTCCCTCTCCTGGTGGGTTTGGCTTTCCCTGGAGCCCTCCTCAGCCTGCCACACTAGGAAGCTACCTCACTTCACCATCATCTGAATCATCATTGTCAGCAGACTTGGTGAGTCAATAGTTGAGAGAGAGAGAGAGAGAGAGAGAGAGAGTTTTTTCCCCACATTAAAATATAGGAAACATTTTTACAGTGGAGGAAGTTAGATCTCTTTTTGAAAATACATTAGGCAGTATAAAAATGGAGCAATCTAATGAGAGGATAATTAATATAGATGGATTTACATAATGTCAATTATAAACATTATTTGCTTGATCATTTTGTTTTATCATTTAAAAAGTTGGTTAATATGAGTGCCAAGATAAAAGTTTTAGAAAAACTTGTTAAAACAGATTATAGAGATATTCAGACCCAGACAAAGGAATTTAAAGGAGAACCAATTTCAGCATTGCATTATAAGGTAACAGAGGAATAGCCTAAGTCTTTCAAACGGCCAACCGTAATTTATCCAGTAAACTTACAGGAACTACCAAATGATAGATAGATAGATATCCCCCAGACTGTATAAGGGCTAAATGGACTCTTGTGCAAATGTTAGATTTGAGGAGATTCAAGGAAGCAATAGTCTCATATGGCATTCATTCACCTTTTGTGAAGCAGATGTTAAACTTGTGGTCAACAAGACCTGTGGAGCCTCCATGGGACTGGACTAGGCCCTCTGCATAAGCAAGACAGTTGTGTCGCTTGATCTGCCTAAGGGGGTCCCTGGCAGTAGGATCAGGATCCACCCCTGGTGCATAAGCTGGCTTTTTGGAGCCCACCACCTATGGTAAGACACTTTGCATAGCCTTGATGCAGGGGGAGGGGCTTGGATCTGCCTCTACTGCCCTCCCATGGGAGGCCTTACCTTCTTATAGGAGGGAATGGGGGTGGGTTGGGAGGAAGGCTGGAGGGGCGGGATCTGTGATTGGTATGTAAAATGAATAAAAAATTTCTTAATAAAAAAAAACTCACAGTGAACTTGTAATAGAATTATCCCTCAAGAGTGGAGAGATTTGGTTATAGCAGTCTTGGAGGCTTGTGCTCAATTACAATGGAGGACCTGGTAAAAAGATGAGGCTAAGACCATTGAACAATGAAGTAGAGCTAGAGGTATGGAAATTTCCCAAGACCAACTTCTTGGAGGGGGAGATTATGCTAATGTACAAAGGCAATCTTTATATGATGACCACACCCTAGCTTTATGCTGCAAGGCAGCCTTGAATACTTGGGACAGAATTGAAGAAGTAGGAAAGAAAATTGAGTCATTTACTAAAGTCATGCAGGGCCCCAAAGAAACATTCACTGATTTCTTATAGAGATTGACTTCAACAGTAAGTAGAATTATACCAAATTCAGAAGATACACAAATAATAATTGAATCTCTGGATTTTGAAAAATGCTAATGAACAATGCAAAAGGGTGATTAGGCCATTAAAAGCAAGATCAACACCCTTTGAGGATTGGATCTGAGATACAATTAAAATTGAATCTCAAAACCATGATGATGCTTGGATGGGAGAAGTGATTTCCAGAGGTTAGAAGAAAAAATCAAAATGTCAAATGTCTAAATTGCAGTAAACAAGGTCACCTAAAAAGGGATTGTAAATAGGGTGTTCCTAGAAACAATGCTTTTTCTAAGAATAATCCAAACAGAACACCCCTCTCTTCTGGAGTATGCAGAAGGTGTGGCAAAGGCAGACATTGGACTAATGAATGCAGATCAACAAGGGACACTCAAGGTAACCCTTTGTCATTGGGAAATGCCTTGAGGGGCCTCTCACAGGCCCCCATGTCAAATTTGGTTCAGTCCTTTCTTGTCATCATGGAGGAAAGGCCTTCCCAGAGCAATTAAAGAACCTAATGCCTATTGTAAAAAACAAACAAACAAACAAAAAACCATACTGCTCTGGATGATAGAACAACTTAGAAGCTAAAACAAAAATTTCAGAGAAACTGGAACAAGAGAGACCTCTAGATTAGAAGAGATCATAGTTCATCAGCCAGTGTGACCATTCAATCTAAACTAACTTATAAGACTAACAAATGTTTTTCATTTGATCAGATATAACTTGCCAAAAGGGAAACTCCCCAAAGTTAGGTTTGGGGAAAGTTTTGTTTTTGTCTTTTCAGGGAAATAAAAACATCTTTGAAGAATTTAAAGACCTTTGGATGATAAGCATCCAAAGAAGAAGGGAGAACTACCTAGAAAAAATTAGCAAGAAAAGGAATAATCTGACCTAATGTGATATCTGAAGTCTCCAAAAAGATGATGGGGGCTCCACAATGATGACTCCATCAGGATGATGATAACACCACTAAGCTGACAAACACCACCTAAAGACTGGCCTTGGACTACAAACTGCTTAGGACAGTTTCAAGGTGGATAGCTAAGATGATCCAGCCTCACAGACTACTCTAGCCAGGACTTGAGACAAGCCCTGCACGTTTCCATTTCGCAGAGACTGGACAACAAATAATGCAGCTACCTCTCCCAGGACTTGACAATTAACCTAAATTTTTCTTTTTAGGATCCACCCCCAGACAACAGGAAGTAAAATTTAAGAACACAATGACCACATTCCCAAGGGGGTAGTTTTCAGTCATTCAATGAGTTATGGAATTTTGTCATTGTTTAGGGTGTTTGGTTAAAAATTGTTATTGGTAATGGTCAGGAAAAAAGCTGAACAAAGGAGTTTAGATTCAGGGTTCCTGTTTTGAAAAAAAAGGGGATATATATTAGGATAAAAGGGTAGATTATTGATTCAACTCTGAAAAAAAGGAGGGAATATAGCTATGATAAGATAAAAAGAAATCATTGAATCTACTTTTAAAAATCAACTACTAGTTTTAAATATTTTACATTAGATTAGACTTTTGTATATTGATACAAATTTGAGATTAGTTTGTTAGAACATACTGTGCATACATTTCTACTCTTGTTCAAGGTATTATACCTATACAACTCATTTGACAATGTAATGCAAACTTCTAGTCCTTGAAAGTTATTATTACAAACTAATTAGGATATAAAGAAATGTGAGTTAGTAGCTAGCCGTTATAATCAAACTTGCCATATTAGGTATGTTTTCAAGGTCAAACAGAGATATATTTTAGACAAGTCATCTTCAAAAACTTCAGAGATCTATAGAATATGACATTTAAGATGTTTTAATATCATAGGTTCTTTTTTTATGATAATGAGACATGTCTGCTCCTGGTAGCACCAATCTATTTCAGAGAAGATGATGGTCATCAAAGAAAACTCCGTATGAAGTTTATTTCCTTTGTGTCAAAAAGTAGCCACTAGGCAAGAAATTGCCTTTGCCTTGACTGCTGACAGTATGCTGTCCAAATGGAAAATTTGGACACAAAAGAAAGTGACTGCTGAACTTTACCAAGACAAGATGGGACAGCCCTTCAGAAAATCCTGCTTCACAGATAAGTCTATCAGATATGCTAGGCATGTAGACCAAAGATGGATGTCCCTACATTGTAGAGGAACCTTGGGTGACTGTCCAGGCAGCCAGATGTTTCTGTCATTTCTCACATATTTTTGGAAGTCACTTGCTTGTACTTCCTGCTTACTCAGGTAATATTATTTCCTTCTCAGGTCTCTGATGGAGTTGAACACTAGATATTTATAGTTTTCCTTGTTAAAAAATTCAAAAAAGAAACTCACTAAAGAGGTTTAAAAGTATGTAAGTTTGAGAGACATTAAAAGATAGTTTTCAGTTGGTAATACAAGTTGGGATGGAAAGTAAATTAGGTACAACACTTTGGACTCACTAAAATAAGATAAATAACAGAGTATTTGCTCTGAAGTTGTCAAATGTTAGTGGACTAGACATTATTGATATAATTATTGCCTGTATATACTGTATATAGTTATTGTACTCATTGTATATAGTTTTTCTTATATTAGCTATAACCTTTTTTATTTTAGACGAAAAAGGGAAATGTGTGATATTTTGTGTATGCTGTAGCAAATGAAGCTTGCCTGAAGATCTGAAGGCAAAGCCAGCCACTAGTTAACCATAGAGGACAGGCAATAGTGGCACACACTTTTGATCCTGGTCCTTGGGATCTCATGCCTTTAATCCCAGGGAGGTTGAGACAGGAAGTGATATGTCTGGGGAGGAGAAAGGAGCTCAGTCTCTTTCAGGCTGAGGATTCGGTAGAGGTGAGAAGTCTCTAATGGCTGGCTGCTCTGCTTCTCTGATCTTTCAGCATTTACCCCAATATCTGGCTTTGGGTTTTCATTATTAAGACCAGTTAGGATTCGTGCTACAATTTCCTTAATCATTTTTGGATGCTAGGACAGGGTCAGAGCTGTAGCACTGTGATGAATTTATTCCCTGGTGGGCTGGAGAAATAACTCAGCATTTAGGAGTACTAGCTGCTCCTACAGAGACCTGAGTTTGATTCCCAGTCCACACATACATCAATAACTCACAATCATCAATAACTCCAGTTCCGGGTTATCTGACACCCTCTTCTGGCCTCCACAGACACCAGGGACACACGTGGTGCATAGGCATACATCAGGCAAAACACCCAGACACATAAAATAAACAACAAAAAACAAAAATCAAGAAAATACAAAGACAAGGCCATACAATATGGAGACCACATTCTTAAAACTAGTGTTGTATGTGTTTGCATGTACACAGTGTTTGTACATGAATGTGGGGACATTCATGCCATGGTGTGCATATGATGGTCAGAGAACAAGCTTGGGTAGCAGTCCTTGCCTTCCACCTTGGAGGCAGGGTCCCTTGTTCTTTTCTCCATGAGAACACCAGGTTGGCTGGCCCATGAGCTTCCAAGGGTTCTTCTGTCTCTGCTTCCATTTTCCTTGGAGGAGCCCTGGGATCATAGACTTTGTATCAAACTCAGCTATACATGGGTTCCTGGGATTCGAACCCAGGCCTCCAGGCTTGCACAGTGAGCACTTTTACCCGACATGCCCTCTCCAAGCTCCTCAGACCATCCATCTCCTTAAGGACGCAGGCAGAAGGGCTGTGCCGAAAGCTTTGAAAATCAGATTGGAGAAATGGTATTTGCTATAAATCTCCCCAAGCATTATATGTATGTATTGCTGAACCAGAGTTACAGACAGGCCCACCACATCATATTTAGAATTAACATTTTTTATGTTAAAATGAGTATGAGTTTTATGTACCTTCAATTAATAATTATGATTAGGCATGGATTGAACTCATTATTACCAAAATATTCAGTAATAAGATATTTCTCAGGAATTCATTTCCATAGTTTCAATAAGACACTTGCCAATGTCTAGCAGGACTGGTGAAAATAAACAGAGTAAGAGTTCTGGCTGGGCAGTGGTGGCGCACGCCTTTAAACCCAGCACTCAGGAGGCAGAGCCAGGTGGATCTCTGTGAGTTCGAGGCCAGCCTGGCCTACAGAGCAAGATCTAGGACAGGCACCAAAACTATGTGGAGAAACCCTGTCTCAAAAAACAAAAAACAAAACAAAACAAAAAAGAGTGCTGGTTAGGGGTGACCCTAGGAGCTGCTGAGGTCTCTCCTAGTTCACGACAAAGTCTCCATCAGACCGACTTCTACCCTGCCATATCCCTTGCCTGCCAAGGGCCTCTTGTAATATCTGTGATTCTGCCTAAAGCCTTCCTCAACTGTGCAGTCAGACAGAATTGAGGACAGGCTAGACATGCTGGGGACTAACAACATGCAGGGGCAAGAGGGTGGGGACAGGCACCCTCCCTCCTCAGGTGGGGATGGGGCAGGCACCCTCAGTCCTCAGGTGGAGGATGGGGCAGGCACCCTCACTTCTCAGGTAAGGGGATGGGGCAGGAACCCTCAGTCCTCAGGTGGGGGATGGGGCAGGCACCCTCACTCCTCAGGTGGGGGATGGGGCAGGAACCGAACACTGTGCCAGAGGCTTCTAGAGCTGTTGCTCCCCACTTCACAGCAGCGAGATGTTCATGGACGCTTCATGTGGACTTCTGTGGGTCACATCTGGATAAAATCTGCACTTTGGTGTCGGTTTATGCCTAAAATAAAGTTTCATTCCTAGCCTCTAGGCCCTGTTACCTCAATATTTGGTGCCCAGAGAAATGTGAGAGGTTTGGAAATGAGCAGACATTTGAGAACTGATCACCACTAACACCGAGGATTTTAGCCCTTGAAACCACTGACACATGCATCTCCTGTGTCCCCCCCACTGGCACATGGATCTCCTGTGTCCCCCCCACTGGCACATGGATCTCCTGTGTCCCCCACTGACACATGCATCTCCTGTGTCCCCCACTGACACATGCATCTCCTGTCCCCCCCACTGACACATGCATCTCCTGTCCCCCCACTGACACATGCATCTCCTGTCCCCCCACTGACACATGCATCTCCTGTCCCCCACTGACACATGCATCTCCTGTGTCCCCCACTGACACATGCATCTCCTGTCCCCCCACTGACACATGCATCTCCTGTGCCCCCACTGACACATGCATCTCCTGTGTCCCCACTGACACATGCATCTCCTGTGTCCCCACTGACACATGCATCTCCTGTCCCCCCACTGACACATGCATCTCCTGTCCCCCCACTGACACATGCATCTCCTGTGTCCCCACTGACACATGCATCTCCTGTCCCCCCACTGACACATGCATCTCCTGTCCCCCCCACTGACACATGCATCTCCTGTGTCCCCCCACTGACACATGCATCTCCTGTCCCCCCACTGACACATGCATCTCCTGTGTCCCCCCACTGACACATGCATCTCCTGTGTCCCCCCACTGACACATGCATCTCCTGTGTCCCCCACTGACACATGCATCTCCTGTGTCCCCCTACACATGCACTGACACATGCATCTCCTGTGTCCCCCCACTGACACATGCATCTCCTGTCCCCCCCACTGACTCATGCATCTCTGCACTGTCGTCCCCCCCCACTGACACATGCATCTCCTGTCCCCCCACTGCACATGCATCTCCTGTGTCCCCCACTGACACATGCATCTCCTGTCCCCCCACTGACTCATGCATCTCCTGTGTCCCCCAATGACACATGCATCTCCTGTGTCCCCCACAGACACATGCATCTCCTGTTCCCCCCACTGACACATGCATCTCCTGTCCCCCCACTGACACATGCATCTCCTGTGTCCCCACTGACACATGCATCTCCTATGTCCCCCCCACTGACACATGCATCTCCTGTCCCCCCACTGACACATGCATCTCCTGTGTCCCCACTGACACATGCATCTCCTATGTCCCCCACTGACACATGCATCTCCTGTGTCCCCCACTGACACATGCATCTCCTGTGTCCCCACTGCACATGCATCTCCTGTGTCCCCACTGACACATGCATCTCCTGTGTCCCCCACTGACACATGCATCTCCTGTGTCCCCCCACTGACACATGCATTCCTGTCCCCTCACTTGCACATGCATCTCCTATGTCCCCCACTGACACATGCATCTCCTGTGTCCCCACTGACATGCATCTCCTGACCACATGCGTGTCCCCCCACTGACACATGCCTCTCCTGTGTCCCCACTGACACATGCATCTCCTGTGTCCCCCACATGCATCTCCTGTCCCCCCACTGAACATGCATCTCCTGTGTCCTGACACATGCATCTCTGTGTCCCCCACTGACAATGCTCTCCTGTGTCCCCCACTGACTCTGCATCTCCTGTGTCCCCCACTGACACATGCATCTCCTGTCCCCACTGACCATGCATCTCCTGACTGACACATGCATCTCCTGTGACACATGCATCTCCTGTGTCCCCCTGACACATGCATCTCTGTGTCCCACTGACCATGCATTCCTGTCCCCACTGACACATGCATCTCCTGTGTCCCCACTGACACATGCATCTCCTGTGTCCCACTGACATGCATCTCCTGTCCCCCACTGACACTGCATCTCCTGTGACACATGCATATGCATCTCCTGACACATGCATCTCCTGTCCCCCCACTGACACATGCATCTCCTGTCCCCCCCACTCTGCCCCACTGCCATCTCCTGTCCCCACTGACACATGCATCTCCTGTGTCCCCCCACTGACACATGCATCTCCTGTGTCCCCCACTGACACATGCATCTCCTGTGTCCCCCACTGACACATGCATCTCCTGTGTCCCCACTGACACATGCATCTCCTGTGTCCCCCACTGACACATGCATCTCCTGTGTCCCCCCACTGACACATGCATCTCCTGTGTCCCCCCCACTGACACATGCATCTCCTGTGTCCCCACTGACACATCCCTGTGCACTGACACATGCATCTCCTGTGTCCCCCCACTGACACATGCATCTCCTGTCCCCCCACTGACACATGCATCTCCTGTGTCCCCACTGACACATGCATCTCCTGTGTCCCCCACTGACACATGCATCTCCTGTGTCCCCCCACTGACACATGCATCTCCTGTGTCCCCCACTGACACATGCATCTCCTGTGTCCCCCCACTGACACATGCATCTCCTGCCCCTGTCCCCCCACTGACACATGCATCTCCTGTGTCCCCACTGACACATGCATCTCCTGTGTCCCCCACTGACACATGCATCTCCTGTGTCCCCACTGACACATGCATCTCCTGTGTCCCCCCACTGACACATGCATCTCCTGTGTCCCCCACTGACACATGCATCTCCTGTTCCCCCCACTGACACATGCATCTCCTGTCCCCCACTGACACATGCATCTCCTGTGTCCCCACTGACACATGCATCTCCTGTGTCCCCACTGACACATGCATCTCCTGTGTCCCCCCACTGACACATGCATCTCCTGTGTCCCCCCTGCACTGGCACTCATGCATCTCCTGTGTCCCCCCACTGACACATGCATCTCCTGTGTCCCCTCACTGACACATGGGAATGGCTTCCAAAGCACAGGGTTGTGCTATTCGCCTCTTTGGTCCTGCTCAAGTCTTTATTTCAAAAATATCAACTTTGTTTCTGGTTTAGTTTCTTTTATGTTTTTGACTTCCATTTCTCTCCTTTTATAGCTATCCATAGAAGGACTGACAGGCAATTTAATCCATACTGGGACTGAAATTCTACAGTTGGTGACAAAATGTAAATCCATATTTATTGACTTAAGAGTTATGACTGAGACAAAGAGGGAGAGATAGTTCAGTGGTTAAGAGCACCTGTTGCTCTTGCAGAGGACACAGGTTTGGTTCCCAGCACCCACATGATGGCTCACAATTATCTATAACTCCAGTTCTAGGGGACCTGATGCTCTCTTCTGATCTCTGAGAGCACTAGGCAAGCACATGATATACAGACCTATGTGTAGGAAAAATACTCACATACATACAATAACATAAAGTCTTTAAAAATTAAAAATAACGACTAAGAGAACTTTATGGTTAGGGAGTTTAGACTTGCTGTGAGTCACAGAAATATGAAGTAGGAATTCAGCTGACAACGGCAAAAGCTAATGCCTGGAAGAGTCAATAATTCTTCCAGAGGATAAAGCCAAAACTCAAGTGTTATGCCCAGATCGTAACCCCCAGAGAGACCACCAAGGACGAGCATACCAGAATGCAAAAGCAAGGTTTACTTCTGCTGCAAGTCATGACAGGGAACTCATCTCAAGCCTTCACTGGCAGTGAGGCAGGGAAGAGTTCCTCTTTCTTGGGGAAGTTAGTTTTTATAGGCAAAACCCATAAAATTTCTTAGAGGGGAGGGGGTTAGTACAGGTCCATCCTTGATTGGTCCAGTTTTTCCTGGGCCTGGACTTTGTCTTATTTTACCTTATCTGTTTGTCCTGTCAGGAGTTTTACAACTCATCTCTAGGGTCTGGTCATGTTATCTCTGGAGAGGGGCATCTGGTAGTTAATCGGTTACCACCAGACATCCTGACTTTGTTCCTTTGAAAACACCTGTCTTTACCCTCTCCAGGAAGGGGGAACTGACTCATTTTTAAGATATCTCTTTCCTCAGCTCTTTTGGGTTTCTGGGGAAACTGTGTCTGGGTCTTTTATCTCCGGTGCTAAGATTAAAATCGTGTGCCACCATATTTCCATCCCATTTGGTTTTGAGACAGGATCTCTATAGCCCAAACTGGCCTGTGTTATGCCCAGATTGAGTCCCCAAAGCCGCCACTGGAGACTTTAGGTACAGAATGCAAAAACAAGGTGTATTCTAAGTTTACAAGCCTCTATAGGGAGGCTCAGCAGGGAGGCCTTTCCAAATCTCTCAGGGGAAGCAGGGAGGTTGGAAAGAGCACTCCCCTTTCTTTGTAAGGCTAGTTCTTAAAGGCATAGACCATATAATTCATTTTAACCCGCCTCCCTTTTTTAGTCTTTTGGTCAAATATCCTCACTCTGTGTTTTTCAAAGTTCCTGTAGCAGATACAGCCACCTGGGAAAAAGGGGTCTAAGTTCTTATCTACACTTAGGAATCCTGGTTTAAGCTTCTCTTTGTCTGTAGGGGATAGAGCATGGGGTGGGGGCTTTACTGAGGTTTCACATCAAGGAGTCTTGGTGACATTGGCTTTTGAAAGTTTCCTGCAGTGAATTTCTTGTGTGCTATTGTAGCTTTCCTATTTGATTCTTTTCCCAAGATCTTCTAACAGTGTGGTTGATCATTCATTTGAGCACAATTTCTCCTATACAATTGGAGTATTTTAGATAACATCCCCCGTGTGCCTTTCTGTAACTATCTCCATTAGCAATTATCTGGCCAGGGCCATCTCTTGACAAAAGCATTTTATCTGAGATACTTCTCAAACATCCAAGGACAGACTGCAGATAGATAAGCATTCAGACTACCTGCTAGCCTCCTCAAATAATGTCAATATCCATACTGAGACAACCGCCAAGCCTAGGTGGATGTTAGGTACAAAGCTTTGTTTCTTGTGCAAATTAAGCTTAAACTCTCCTCCTTTAACAGTCACTCCCCTTTTGGGTTGTGAAAGAAAGCCTGACAGTCACTGCCTGAGGAAAACTCTTATCTGCCTTTATGACCCTGAAAGAATTCAAGCCTCGTGACCTTGCTTTGGCCAGATAATTGCTGATTGTATGGGTCTACAACTGGAAACCTCAGAGATTTGAGGAGGACTAAGATGAGAGAACTAAGACAGAGCTAAGAGAGAAGAGCAGAAAAATATAGAGAGAACCAGGCAAGAAATGAGCTAAGCAAGAGAACAGAAAATGAAGCTGTGGAGAGAGAACTGACTCAGAAGAATAAAGTGAATGAACTAAAGTGTTTCATGTATGTAGATTCATTCGACATCCCTCAGATGAAGTTTCATCATGGGTAGCGTCTCTTCTGGAACTCTGGGAAAAGACTATAAAGGGCTAGACCCCGACAGTCTTTGTTAGAGACTGGTGTTTTGGAGAGGGAGAGGAGGGCTAAGACCTGGTGATCAAAGACCCTCCCAGGGAGTGCTGGGCCGCGTGACCCAGTCCGTCCCCCCTTTTGCAGGAAAGCGAACTGTCGCAGGAAGTAAAGCTATTGGTGCAGGGTCTCACAGCTTGCAGGGGTGAGCAGCCCTCCTTATCTCTCGGGTACCGCCTGCTCGGCCAGAGGCTGCTCAGCTCCCTTCTGGTGCAGGGCTGGCCCCATCACAGCGTCCATCCTTTGTTAACTTTGGAATTTGCCTTGACCATTCGGCCTGGAAAGTATGAGGACAAATAGAACATTCTTTTAAGTGCTCTCCACACAGCACAGCAGCAGCTATCCCAAGAATGCTTTGTATATGGGGTGAAAATATTGTTTGTTCTGTTTTAATTCTTAGGGGAAAAAATCTAGTTGCATGATTTTCCCCCCTTCAGAATTAACCACGAGTACCATATTCTTTCCTTCTTTGGAAAAGCAGAAAACAAAGTAGCCATTGTGGGTCCCCCTTTTAGACCTAGGGACCAACGGCATTGCTCACTCCTCCCACTGAAGGCCACAGATACTGGTCTCCTGGAGAGTGGGACAGCCCAGGGTGGTGGAAAGCTGCTGAGTAAGCTTGTCCTCAACCCAAACCCGATTCCAAAGGACAATTCTTCTGATTGTTCTTGAGTCTTGTCATATCAAATGTGCTCAACAAGAGCTTCCAATTTCTGTTTGGGGAATAAAAATAAAAAAGACCAACACATTCCTCTTATGTCTGTGCAAATGAAACAGAGGCAAGAAGCTGGGGAACACCAGAAAGAGCCCTTTGATAGGTAACTCGGCTGATTTCCCACTGAAGTCCCGAGACATGAATGAACATAACACACAGTTGTTCCTCTGTCTCCTGGGGAGCTTGGCCCCAGGCCAGACCCTCAAGTCTCTTATATAAAAGGCACAGCATTTGCATATAACCTATGGGCATCCTCCTACATAAACAATCTCTAAATTAATTCTGATACCTAATACCATGTAAATACTAAGTAACTAACAGTTATACTGTATCTTAGGGAATAAAGACAAGAAAAACATCTGTTCATGTTCAGAAGAAACAGAGTTCTGCTGACCATTTTTGACTCATGGTTGGTTGGATCTACAGTTATGGAGACTACAGATGCAGTGAGCTTGTTCCTAGATGGAGCTGCTGTTAGGGTTCCTGTGACAGCCTTGATACGTAGGCCCAACCACTCATCCTCAATAGGTCAATAAAACTGACAGATAGAAGTGAAAGCCGAGAGCTGTCCCAGCAGTGGGTGTGAGAGACCGTGCTGGTGGCCCCTTCCAGGATCCTGAGATCCAGAGAAGCTGGGGTCCAAGCCCTCCCCCAGAGTTACTGATCTATGAAATGGCAGAGAATGGAAAAAAATTGTGACCAACAAATGTAGCAATGAGTAAGGGACAGCACAATGCAAGCTTCACAGGCCCTTCTTCAGTACGTAAAAGAAGAGAAGGGATAGAGAAGACGGAATATTGTCCTGTGGAGACAACTGCTCATTACCTTGCAGTATTTTTCTCTGGAAACTCCTGCAGTTTTGAAGGAATGGACTTGAAACTTGTGGCATTGTCAAAACATTTGTGGTGTTGTTTTTACTACTTCTTGCTGTGCTTATAGGTACGTACAATCTGGAAGGAGCACACCAACAGTATGTGCAGCGGTTAGAGAAGCAGTTTCTTTCGGATGGCTACTGGATAGGCTTGGGGGTTTTGTCCTCTATGGGCTTGCATACCTTTCTGCTTTACCTGGGCCCACACACAGCTTCAGTTACAGTAGCTAATTATGAATGCAATGTTGTGGAATATTAATTTAAGATGTGTTACATTTGTTTATGCTGTGGGACATTGGTTTAATGATGCAAAGATGTGTTTTACGTTGCATTTGTTTAACTCTGTGAAGCTGTGTTACTGTGTCTGTCTAAAACACCTGATGGTCTAATAAAGAGCTGAACGGCCAATAGCAAGGCAGGAGAGGGACAGGAGGGGCTGGCAGGCAGAGAGAATAAGTAAGAGGAGAAATTTCATAAGAGAGTTCGAGGAATGAGAAAAGGAGAAGAGGAGGACATCAGGGGTCAGCCATCCAGCTACACAGTAAGCCATGGAGTAAGGAGTAAAGAAAGGTATACAGAAATAGAGAAAGATACATGCCCAGAGGCAAAAGATAGACAGGATAAGTTAAAAGCTGGCAATAAACAAGCCAAGCTAAGGCCAGGCATTCATAAGAAAGAATAAGCCTCCGTGTGGTTTTTTTTGGAGCTAGACAGCGGGGGGCCCCCAAAGAGCAAAGAGCCAGAGAGTAAAAACAACCAATGGTGGTGCAATGCAGTTAGTTTCCCTGAGCCACCGTATCCTGACCAGATTGTCTATCCAGATGAGAGTGCCCTGAGGAGCCGTTTCTTTGCGGAATACCATCTCAAATTAGAATTGAGGCCTGCATGTGGCCAGGGCAGAGCACCTCTCAGGTGCAGAAACAAGAGGATGAAGAAGATCAAGAATTTGAAGAAATGCTGTAACATGCAGTTTAAAACCTGGCACAGAAAGCTGGTCTGTTTTAATTTGGGCCTGTGTTTCTATTCCAAACCCCGTTTGACCAGGCTGGGGACATGTGGGCGCTCCCTTGTACCTTTTTGGACCTTCTTTGGTGCAACCCTGATTGCATAAGCAATCATTAAACTACATAGCCAGAAAACCTTTGTCATAATACCTTTCTGAAAGCAGTCGTGGAGCAGGTGGTGGCTTTCACTGGAGCTGTTCCCGCATAGCTCCGTCTCTGCAGAAGCCTTTCAGTAATACCTGGGCACACAGCAGGGAGAAGTGTCCTGTAAGCTTGAGAAGCTGGTCACTGTAATGGAGTGTTACCTCATCCTGGTTATCATTAATTCCATGGCACATAGTTAAGCCAAATGAATCCAGCAGAAACTTGATCTCAGAGGAGAAAACTAAATAAGCAGAGAAGTTTTTATCTGCAGAAGTTAGCATGGACGGGTCCCTCCTTACACTGGGAGGGCTCAGACCAGGAGGGAAGGTCCCCTTTTCCAGCCTGTATTGGTTTTTTTCCTTTTATTTTATTTTACAATACCATTCAGTTCTACATATCAGCCACGGATTCCCTTGTTCTCCCCGCTCCTGTCCCCCTCCCCTTCCCCCCAGCCCACCCCCATTCCCACCTCCTCCAGGGCAAAGCCTCCCCTGAGGACTGAGATCAACCTGGTAGACTCAGTCCAGGCAGGTCCAGTCCCCTCCTCCCAGACTGAGCCAAGCGACCCTGCATAAGCTCCAGGTTTCAAACAGCCAACTCATGCAATGAACACAGGACCTGGTCCCACTGCCTGGATGCCTCCCAAACAGATTAAGCCAATCGACTGTCTCACCTATTCAAGAGGCCTGATCCAGTTGGGGGCCCCTCAGCCTTTGGCTCATAGTTCATGTGTTTCCATTCGTTTGGCTATTTGTCCCTGTGCTTTATCCAACCTTGGTTTCAACAATTCTGGCTCATATAAACCCTCCTCTTTCTCGCTAATTAGACTCCCAGAGCTCCACCTGGGGCCTAGCCGTGGCTCTCTGCATCCAGATTCCTCAGTCCTTGGATGGGGTTTCTGGCACGACAGTTAGGGTGTTTGGCCATCCCATCACCAGAGTAGGTCAGTTCGGGCTGTCTCTCGACCATTGCCAGCAGTCTATTGTGGGGGAATCTTTGTGGATTTCTGTGGGCCTCTCTAGCACTTTGTTTCTTCCTTTTCTCATGTGGTCTTCATTTACCATGGTCTCCTATTCCTTGTTCTCCCTCTCTGTTCTTGATCCAGCTGGGATCTCCCGCTCCCACAGGCTCTCTTTCCCTCGACCCTCGCCCTTCATTACTCCCACTCATGTCCAGGTTGTTCATGCCTGTATTGATTTTTAAAACATTCTTCCTGAAAGCAGTTTAGTCTGCATTTTACATTGACATACTTTCCTTTATGTGCTAACATAAAATCTCCACCCTCCGTTCAATGCACGTTGTATTTCCTTAGGGTGGGTGTGATATTCTACTGTAGATTCAACAAAAATTGGCTTTCTGTTACTTTCAAAGGGCCCACATGGTACGATTGGAGAACTCCTGCCACACAGAACATTCTGAAGTATGTTAAATATGTCAGGCTTCTTAGGCTTGTCACAAATGATTTTTTTTTAAGTCATCAATTGTCTTTTAAGTTATATATATATATTGGAGCATGATCTTGCATGTCTATCATGGAACAATTTTATATGTCTTCCTTTCCCACCCTCAAAAAGATCACTTTCTGATACATTGCACACCCTCTGGGGAAAATGATCTTTAAATAGACAGTATAAGGAAAGTCTGGTCGCTGCTCCCCCCATGAGCACACCATTTTTTATTCTGTATATTTAGAATGAAGTCGTGAGAAACTTTAAAAAGACATCTTCAATCATGGGGTGGGGGTGAAAAGCAGTTGTTCAATATGCCCACCGTGAAAGGAGAAGCAGATCAGTGGGTCCGCTGCTGACCGAAGTCCAGCTTTGGATACAGACAAGAGATCTGGGTCTAAACAGAAGGCAAGAGGTGTGCATAACTCCATCCCACCAAGGTGCGGTCCTGTCAGCCATCACTGTCTGGGCTCCCAGCTCTCCTGAAAGGCGGCCTGACAGGCTGTCAGAACTGTAGGGAATCTCTTTTGGGAGACAAGGTCCTCCTCTGACTGGCACTGGCTTCAGCCCTTCCTTCTCCCAGATGAGACTACTGGGAAAATTCCAATTCCTTAGAGTGTATCGTGATCTCAGTGGGCTGATAGCTGAGGGAGAGGCATGAGGACTTCTTGAGAACAGCATTCATTCTGCCTGGATGGTTATGCACTTACTGTATTTACTTGTGTCTGGATTTCAAGATTTTATTTTCGGTACTTTCTATGGGCTAGGAGATTGATATTCTGAGAATGAATGTGCTTTTATCAACCTCCAGTAATAGTGACTCAGGCATAGTTGTAGATCCATTAAAATACAACTTTTTCTGCCCACACTACGCTTCGTTTTTTAAAGTGGGGCATCATTAGCCCACTTAGTGTTCACTTTAGAACAATGCAATTCACCACAGAGTCATTTAATTAAAAGCTAATTTCCTGTAGTGTAAAATTTCAGGCAATTCAATATCAGTTGAGCAATACACTGACAGTAATGTTATTTCTACTCTCATTTTCTGCATTGATTCACGTTCGACTTGAATCTAATTGGGCATGTCTCACTACAGAAAACATTCCTCCCCTGCACAGAACTGGGTGTGTGCTGCTGTTGGGTAGGGATGTGAGAAGGCCAGCCTGAATCTAACACATGTGTTTCCCAACTAAAACGTGAGTGCAACCTCCAATTCATCCACCCTCCTAAGTCCGCCTCTGTGCTGATTCCTGCTTCTCCTACAGGAGAGTTAAAACAGATAAAAATCAGAGACTCTAGAAAAGTCAGCGTTCCGAAGGGAAGATATTATAGTAAATGGGAGCAGCTCTAACAGGCTGCATCCAGGAGCAAAGAGCAGCCAGGGATGGGCTCTTCCTGGAAAAACATCCTCATGAGAGCAAACAAATTGGCAAACAAAAGCTGAAGGGGCAGGGTCCTCTAGGGAAATAGTACAATCTCTTTCTCATCTTAATACTGTCAATTCAGCCCAATTAACTTCCCTCCTCATAGACCACCTGCACCAAGATGATGGACTTCCATTTGCTGGGAAAGGAAAGGAGACAACTCGGGAGCATGGTGTACTTCAGGAAGAGAGCTGTGTAAAGAGTGAGGACACAGGATGACATGCCAGTAGAAGAGATAGGAAAGCATTTAGAGCAGGCAAAGCAAGATGGTATGCACCTGTAATCCCAGAACTCAGAGGTAGAGGAGGGGAATAGCCTGGACTACACAGTGAGTTTCAAGCCAGTGTGGACTATTTACCCTGTCAAGAGGTGGAGGGGAAGAAGAGAAGGGGGAAGAGAAGAAGGAAAGAAGAGGAGCAGGAAGGGAGGAAGGGAGGGAGGGAGGGAGGGAGAGAGGGAGGGAGGGAAGGAGGGAGGGAAAAAGAAGAAAACCCAAGCACACATCACTAATCTCTAAGTGTGTCCTTAGAAAGATGTTAGTATTCTGTTCTTGGTCCTTCTCCTCATCTCCTTCACATCCTAATGATCCCATGCTCCTAGGAACAGGAATTGAAGCCAGTATGATCAGCATGAGGATTTTAGCAACATGAATCATTAAACAGGCTTCTCTGGGAACAACTAGAAAATCCACTGCTATAATAATTAAAAACCACAATAATATTACTAATGGCTAACAATAATTACTATCATTACTGTCATTCTTCATCTCCTCCTCCCTCATCAAAGCTTCTTTGGGGAATCTTGTAGCAAATTCTAAATTGTGGTACGCTCTTGCTTCTAGGCTAGACCATAAGAGAACCCTGGGAACCAGGCAAATTGGCAGGGCTTATGAGCACAGGAAAACATGTTGGGCCATGTACCTCAGGGTCAGCCAAAAGGATGAGCAGGCTGTAATTCTGGTCTGCTTTCCAGACTGAACACCTTGGCTCATGCCTGCATCATTGAGGAAGGCAGGACATATTTGCTCATGTCCACACAAGCTACAGGTTGACTGGGCCCTGAGCCTAAGATAGGTATATTTTTTACTCCAGAGGCAGATTCCCAGCATCAGGAATAGTATGCACAAGCTGACACTAAGTCCTTTTGGAGAGTTCCAGAACCATAATTTGGAGTGTTACAGCTAAGCTGAGGCCCAGCGTTTGAGGGGGATGTTGAGGAAACATGTAATCAAGCCCTCAGGTGGAGGGCTTTGGCAAGGGGCTTCTGGATTAGACCACTGTTGGGCAGCTTTCACTGTAAACCCTGGCCACTGGTATCTCCCAGCAGCCTCAAGCTGGTGCCTTTGTAGAAATCCAATGCAATTGCTCCTGGCTTCTGGTTCCTGCTCATTTCAAAGAACTCTGATTTCCACCTCACTTCTTTATACAGCCCTTTAATTCTCTTATCTTTAAGAACTAAGGTAAAATATGGCACTTTGATAAGTAATCAGATTTTCCGATTCTTGATTTGAACTAAGAACATCCTTAAGCAAAACTTGTTAGAAAGTGAGTTAAGTGTGATTTATTAGTCGGGGCCTGTGAAGACTGTTCTAGCTGTGAATATCCAGTGAGACAAATAGGCTTCTAAAAAACAAAACAAAACAAAACAAACAAACAAACAAACGGAACCAAAGCAGCATCTGGTGATCTTCCTTTGGTCTTTATTCAGCACTCCGGCTTTCGATGGCTAGCAAAGCAGAGCCTGTGGGGGACAGTCTGTGGTCAGCGGAGAGAATCAGTCCACACTACAGGCGACAGCAAGGAGGGGAGTCTTAGTATTTGTTCTATAACCTGGTGCTTCTCGCCCTGCCTAGGGCTGACCCTTTCATGCAGCTCCTCATGCTGTGCTGACCCCAACCATAAACGATTTTTGTTGCTACTTATAACTGTAATTTTTGCTACTGTCATGGATCATAAATATCTGTATTTTCTGGTGGTCTTAGGTGACCCCTGTGAAAAGGTTGTTCAACCCCCAAAGGGGTGGAGACCCACAGGTCTAACCTATAGTTTTTTATATTCAAAGATGTTCCAGTTTAAAGTATCAGTGGATCTATGCTTCACATGACTTTCATGATAAAAGGACATGTAAAAAATGAACTCATAGTACAGCAGTAGTTGGGACATAGACATCCTCAAGTAGAAGGATGGACACTCTGCTACGTCACATGGGCATCTGCCTGTTCGTCAGCACGTCTTGTAGTCTGGATGGCTGCGTGTGAGTGTTTAGTAGTTTGAATGCCTTAGTTTATCCACACACTGTTCCTCTCAGTGGTTCAACAAAATGAGAGTCCCTTGTCTTCTCGAGACTCAGCAGGTGACTCTGCAAGTTTCTGTTGCGGTCACTTGTGCTTCCTTGTCACTGGCCAGAGCAAATCATATCCCCACTCCTAACTGCAAAGGGGATAAAGAAGTAGTCTCTTACCACATAGCCAGAAGAGAGCCCCAACGACTGCCACTCACGGTCGGTCCCCTCAAGGAGGGCCTCAGTACCACCCCTGTAGATAGGAAATGGCTTCTATGTCCAGCAACCATCACAGCTTGGATACTTTAATTCCAGAGGGAGGTTTTGTGTGTGTGTGTGTGTGTGTGTGTGTGTGTGTGTTTGTGTTGTGTGTTTGTGTGTATGTGTGTGTGTTTCTGTGTATGTGTGTGTGTTTGTGTGTGTGTGTTTGTGTGTGTGTGTTGTGTGTGTGTGTGTGTGTGTGTGTGTGACACAAGAAGACTTGGCTGTTCCATATAGGTCACTAGATTTTTCACTTCTAAAATTATGTTTTCTCTAAAACTCAGAAACCACTGCTGAGAAATAACCTGAGAGAGTAGAGTCTCCATGGTTTTGCATATAGGTTCTGGACACTGATTGTCTAAAGAAGCTGTGTTTCCCAGGGCCATCATTGCTTTCCACATTTGAGTCATATGGTCAAAGATTCCGTGTAGCTGGAGAGTTTTCTCTCCTGGTCCCACCAAGCCGGCAGTCCGACAGCCCACTTATAAAATAAACACACAGACTCTTACATTATTTAAACTGCTTGGCCATTAGCTCAGGCCTATCATTGTCTAGCTCTTACTCCTATATTCAGCCCATTACTATTAATCTATACTTTACCACGTGGCTCGTGGCTTATCAGTACCTTATATCTTCCTTGTCCTGGCGTCAGCTCCAGGCAGTCTGCCCCTCTCCTTCCTGTTCCCTCAATTCTCCTCTCTGTTAGTCCCGCCTATGCTTCCTGTCTGGCTACTGGCCAATCAGTGTTTTATTTATACAGAGCGGTATCCACAGCAATTCCAGGAAGATGGTTGCCATTCCACTCAGCCTGGCTCCTTTTCCAACACAGAACGGATAGGATAAGAATGGACAGCTGACCAAGGCTGGGCCAAGGCCTCTCCCTTAGGATTTGAGGTTTGGAACAAGAGTTTGCACTACCTTGTTTGACTTCCTACATTCTCCAGGATCCCCCACAATTAGATCAGAGATGGATAACTAAGTTCTAGCCAACGGGAAAGAGGCGATGCAGGCCACATCTAGGCTCAGATGCTGGAAATGTCTCTATCTTTCCCCTGTCTGTTTCTCCACCACAGCCACTTTGCAGGCCACATATTCTAGACACATAACTGTAGCAGAGAGAAGTGGGCTGCAGAGTCCACAGAAAACTGTGACACGAATGAGGAAAACACTCCTCATGTTTGGGATTCGTTTCTCACTTCAGCATTGCTTAGACAAGTGATTCTCAACCTGTGGGTCACGACCCCTTTGGAGGTTGAACAGCCTTTTCACAGGGGTCACCCAAGACCATTGGAAAACATTGATGTTTGCATAACATTTCATAGCAGTAGCATAACTGCAGTTATGAAGTAGCAACGAAAATAATATTGTGATGGGGGGGCGAGGTCACCACAACATTAGGAACTGTGTTAATGGGTCACAGCACTAAGAAGGTTGAGAACCACTGACCTAGACTGTCTTGACTAATGTAAGATGAGCACTGAAGTGTCTGTGGCCAACCAAGAAACAGTAACTACTTTCTGGGCTGGCAAGATGGCTCAGCGGGTAGGGTAGCAGGTAACACTTGTCACCAAGCCTTGCATTTGATCCTTGGGACCTATATGAAGGGAAGAGAGAAATGACTGCTGTAAGTTGTCCAACACACACACACACACACACACACACACACACACACACACACACCCCTAAATAAATGTTAGTTTTTTTTAAGAAGAAAGAAAACCCGCTTTTCAGAAAGTGCAGGAAAATGAAGCACACACCCAGAGTGCAGCAGAGTCTCTATGTCTTTCTACTGATTCTTGGTTTCCACGCCTATTTAAAGGGCAAACTAAGTTTTTTCCTCTATGATGTCCCCTATATCCTTATTACAGGAAACTCCTTGTTTTTATTAAGTTTATGCCTAAGAGTGTCTGTCCTTTGCCCGGTGCGGCAGGAGTTCACTTACGCTTTCGTCATTGTATCATGACCTAGGAGATGAGGGCTGGCCACTGATTTTTAGTCCCTTCACGCCCTGTATTCCTCCCGAGAATGTTAAAGTGCATCACACAACCTCGTCCATGATGAGATCCCACAGTGTAGCTCTCGAGACACTATTCCAGAGTTATTGATCTTCTCTGTTGGTCCGAATTTGAAGCACAGGCAGGTAATCTCTTCAGTTTACTGGTGACAAACATCTAGCTGACAAATGGCTCCACTTTTGTGACTGTGGGGGGAGGGGAACTCTGGAGCTGTCAAGAAAGAGTCACTTGTTCAAGAATGACTTGGAAATCCACTGGATGCTTGGAACCTGTGCCAACTTCCTTTCTGCAGGTAGGGTACCTTTCATGAAGGGGAAGCCGTCATCATAGAAAGAAACTCTCTGCCCTGTGAATAAGCCAAATGCAGTCACAGAAACAGCAGACAAAAGAGCTTTTGATGACAGACATTGCTGATGCCTGGTGCCTTCAAAGGCATTCCAAAAAAAAATGTGAAGGAATAATTATGAGCAATATAACTTAAGTTTCTCCCAGGATATTACTCATGAACAAATGGCTCACTTGGGAAGTATGTAGGTGAGTCTGCACATAGCCAGTTTAACAAAAACACTCAGATCTTCAAACCTATTGCATGGAACTGAGTAACCCCAAGAGGTAAAGGCAAGAGAGCTTTGATAGCAAAAGATAAGTTTGCTCCTTCAGTCTCCTTGTCTACTCTCTCAACTGTAAATCTAATCAGAATTAAGAAGTCAAGATCAATGAAGCCCAGAATGAGGATATATGCTTATGAGGTAGAGGCAGGAGGATCGTGCATTTGAATTTAGCCTGGATTATATATCAAGATCTTGTCTCAAAGAACAATTCGAGGGGCTAAGGGGGTAACTCAGTTGATAAAGTTCTTTCTTTCCAAGCACAAGGATCTGAAGTGATTCCCACAACTCACACAGAAAGACATGGTAACATAGGCTTGTAATCCCAGTGCTGGGGAAAGAGAGACAGGCAGATCTCAGGACTCTCTGGCAAGTCATCCCAGCCTATGTACAAGACCCGGGCCAGAAAGAGATAATGTCTCAACAATAACAGAAAAGTAGCACCAGAAGAATGACACCTAAGATTGTCTTCTGGCGTATACAGACAAGTGCGCGCGCGCACACACACACACACACACACACACACACACACACACAGCACTCCCCCCATATACACAGGTGTATAGTGTCTAAGAAACAATCCCTGAAGTTGAAGTTGTCCTCCAGCCTCCACATGCACAATGTGTTGTGGAATATTAGTTGAAGATGTGTTACATTCATTTATGCTGTGGAACATTTGTTTGATGATGCAAAGATGTGTTGCATTCTTTTATGTTGTATTTGTTTAACTCTGTAAAGCTGTGTTACTGTGCCTGTCCAAAACAGCTGATTGGTCTAATAAAGAACTGAACAGCCAGTAGCAAGGCAGGGGAGGGATAGGTAGGGTCGTCAGGCAGAGAAAATAAATAGAAGGAGAAAAAGAGAAGATGGAGGTGTGAGAAAAGGAGGAGAGGAGGATGCTGGGGGCCAGCCATTCAGCCACACAGCCAGGCATGGAATAAGAAGAAAAGAAGAAAAAAAAATTAAAAAATAAAAAAAAGAAGAAAAGAAGAAATATACAGAAATAGAGAAAGGTAAAAGCCCAGAGGCAAAAGATAGATGGGATAATTTAAGAAAAGCTGGCTAGAAACAAGCCAAGCTAAGGCCGGGCATTTATAAGTAAAATAAGTCTCTGTGTATCTATTCCGGAGCTGGGAGCTGAGCACCCAAAGAGTAAAGAATAATTAAAAAACTACACACATGTGCACCCATACACACATGTACACCTCTACAGACACTAACATGCACATACACATATACAAATAAAAATTTGAGATCACTTTTCAAAAAAAGGTAGAAACAAACAAATTAAGGCAGATCTCTGACTTTGAGGCCAGCCTGGTCTACAGAGCAAAGTCTAGGACAGTCAGGGCTACACAGAAAAACCCTGTCTCAAAAGCAAACAAAAAAAAAAGAGGGGGAGTCAAACCATCATCAAGAAGTAAAAAAAAGGAATCCAATAACTCACCAAACATCCTAAACAATATGAACTTACAAATTTATTTATATTTTCCGTTATAAAGTGACTTTATTAAATTGATTTAGACATACTGTAGGTCAAATAATATTTTCTGAAGATAACAATTATTGACTTTAAAGCTTGACATAAAATTAGTAGCTTCAAAAGTATCAGTTGTATTCCCCAGCAACAGCATGATAAAATAATTCAACTATGTAGAAATATAGAACTCTAGGACTAGCTGGAAAGTGGGAAATCATTTAGTCCAGTGTCCTCATTCTGTGAGAAAACTAGACCTGAAGATTAAGCGATTTGCCCAAGCTTACATACCTAGTAGTAATAAAGCTAGAAATCAAACCAATTCTTCCTAAAACTAAGATTCTATCGATGATATTTCAACTGCCTCTCTATCACCTCAAAGTCTAGGCTTTCCTCTCATGCTCCACGCTGTGGTGACATTGAGTTAAGACACTACAGTAAATTGTGGTGGTAGCTGTGAGGCCTGGAAGGGGCTTTGTGAGTCAATAGCCCTCTGGAAAGGGGGGAAGGCAGTGACCAGTGGGCCAGAGACTTGCCTGCAGGTGTCTGCACTGAAATGCATGGTAACAGATTCATGCCCAAGCACAACCCACTGACTGTGAACTTACAAATTTATATTACAACTTATATCATAAGAAGAAATACCAGAATCTGATAAACATGGCTATAAATAAAAGGAAGCTGGGTTGCATAGTCCAACATCTTTTATCCCAAATTCCATGGTGAAATGACCATAGGGACTGCTGTGGCTCAAAGACTAACCGTAGCCACTGACTAAGTTGATATCTATTATCTTAATTTGTATTGCATTCAGAATGGTTTATTAAAATATGGGTATATTTTAAAGAATAAAAATCCAACACCCATGTATTTGCCTTTTAGCCTAGTATAAAGATGAAATACTATGATCAAAACACATTACATATATTATTAAAATGTCATAATGATGTTCATTACAATGTATAATTTATGCTATTAAAACATTTTTAGCCGGGCGGTGGTGGCGCACGCCTTTAATCCCAGCACTCGGGAGGCAGAGCCAGGTGGATCTCTGTGAGTTCGAGGCCAGCCTGGACTACCAAGTGAGTCCCAGGAAAGGCGCAAAGCTACACAGAGAAACCCTGTCTCGAAAAACCAAAAAAAAAAAAAAAAAAAAAAAAAAACAAAAACAAAAACAAAAAAAAAAACATTTTTAAAATAAAATATAACTACATTTCCTATGAAAGTTATATATATATATATATGTATATATATATGTATATATAATATATATATTATATATATATATATATATATATATATTTGCCACATGTGTGCAGGTGCCCGTGGAGGTCAGTAAAGGACATTGGGTCCCCAAGAGCTAGAGTCATAGGTGGTTATGAAGCGTGGGTGCTGGGAACTGAGTTCTGGGAGAGCAGTAAGCACTCTTAACTACTGAGCCACCTCCAGCTCCAAATATTAACTCTCTTACAAGCCCCATGCTCCTGCCCTGTTTGTTCTAACCTCAGTTCCTACTGCGGTTAACGGGAATTCACAGTTTTGTGTTGATCCTTGTCAGCCCTCTATTTGGTTTTACCACCTATGTTTCTACATATAAACAACGTATTTTCTTTTTTAGTTTTGAAATTGAAGTAGCTTCCTAAAGAAAGAACAAAGTTACGCGAGACTTCCAGGATGAGCACAGCAGAATCTCAGCATCTGTTCCTCTAGAGTTTCTAAAAGCCCTTTTGGGAAATTCAATGGGCCAGGTCACAAACCAGTCCTGGGTCCCCTGGCAACTCCACAGTGAGGCTGGTGTGGAGTCTGCTAAAAATATGCTCAGCGTATAGGGGGTCTCTTTCCTTTCCAGCTCTCGGATGTAAACTCACAACAAAGTCTGGTGAGATGAAATGAGTGTCCTTGCTGATCACAAAGCAGGAGCTTCATCAGCAAATGATCGTGCTGCAGAGTCGACCTGCACAGGTTCCGTCAAGCGTCCAGCTTCAGGACCCAAGAGAAGATTAAAGGGCAGTGGAGCCTGGCTTGGAGGCCAACACAGCTATTGTGGAGGAGGCCTATTCTCCTGCCTGACCCTAACTGCCTTCTGTATCCCCGACAGCCCTCTTAAAAATCTCTCTTTATCATCACCACGGGAACTCCCTTTGTCTCTTCCTGTATTGGATCTTGAATCAAGGTACAGGCTCCATAATTTGCAAACTGAAAATGCAGGGCCCATTTGCTTAAAATTTAAGCATTTTAAGATAGTGACAGCAGGTACTAGACAAAGTCCAAGATCTTATGTGGCAATATAAGTAGTTTGGGATTTGGGCCAGGGAGGAGTTCCCCCCGGTGGCAAATTCTCGATGTAAACACCTCCACATCTGCTGCTCACATTTCATTACAAAGCTTGTTGTATTGCCCTTTCCTATGGTGTTACCACCTAAAAGCTTCCTCAAAAGGGCCCCTTTGGGAGACACAGTGAACCCCCTAACTGCTGATGGATAACAAATCATGGTATCCGTGTACGTCACCGCTATGTGTTCGGAGCACTTAGCACCTGGGAATAATAGCACATTAGGCCTTCATCAACCTCATTTAGACTCACTCTGCTCCACAGCGAAGGAGGGAGATGAGCAGGGCTGCTAACTGTACACGCACTCCGGCTTACTGTGCTACAACTTTGTCTGGTGGAAAAGACAAGTAAGAAGATGAGAGATCTTACAATATGAGCGCCATGAGTTTACGAAGAAGGAATATCTAAATGAAATAGGATGAGGTTAATAATGTCAATAATCTCATGGATTGAAATGGTTTTTCAAAAAGACATTTAGAAGATGTTTTTGCTAAAAAGCAGTAAGTCCTCCCTTGGGCCACAAGCTAACAGCACAGAGATGTCATTGTCCTCAACTTATAGTCACCTTGGATTCCAGAAAGAGCGAAACTCCACAGCACAGACTCAGTTCCAATTAGCCACAGGGCGAGGCTGCTTCCTGAGCACAGGACTCATCTGGTAGCAAGCACACTGGTGCCCTGAAGATGGCTGGTTAGTAGAGCAACCTTGCAGGACTGGAGCTGAGACAGCGACGGGCCAGTTGGGACCTTGACTAGGCCTGCTTGGTTATGCACACTTCTCACGCTCTATTTAAATCTAGTGCATGCCAGTGCCCTAAAGATGGACTTGGAGTCACTGGACCCTTTACTTCTTCTTCCCAGTGTGGCCACACTGGGTACAGCTTTTCACAGTCCTTGACTAGAATGTGAGGGAAGGCAGTCGAGTCAGTCCTGTTAGGACTGCCAGAGTCCAGGTTTTTGTGCTAAAAACTCTCATAGAGGTCCTTAAGGATCAGTAGACACTGTTAGCAAGTTGGAGAATGGAGGGGCAGGTTGGGATGGATGGTCCACATAAGGGAGGATGGGATGGATGGTCCACATAGGGGGGAGGATGGGATGGATGGTCCACATAGGGGAGGATGGGATGGATGGTCCACATAGAGGAGGATGGGATGGATGGTTCACATAGGGGGGAGGATGGGATGGATGGTCCACATAGGGGAGGATGGGATGGATGGTCCACATAGGGGAGGATGGGATGGATGGTCCACATAGGGGAGGATGGGATGGATGGTCCACATAGGGGAGGATGGGATGGATGGTCCACATAGGGGAGGATGGGATGGATGGTCCACATAGAGGGAGGATGGGATGGATGGTCCACATAGAGGGAGGATGGGATGGATGGTCCACATAGAGGGAGGATGGGATGGATGGTCCACATAGGGGAGGATGAGATGGATGGTGCACATAGAAGAGGATGGGATGGATGGTCCACATAGGGGAGGATGGGATGGATGGTCCACATAGGGGAGGATGGGATGGATGGTCCACATAGAGGAGGATGGGATGGATGGTCCACATAGGGGAGGATGGGATGGATGGTCCACATAGAGGAGGATGGGATGGATGGTCCACATAGGGGGGAGGATGTGATGGATGGTCCACATAGGGGAGGATGGGATGGATGGTCCACATAGGGGGAGGATGAGATGGATGGTCCACATAGAGGAGGATGAGATGGATGGTCCACATAGAGGAGGATGGGATGGATGGTCCACATAGGGGGGAGGATGGGATGGATGGTCCACATAGGGGAGGATGGGATGGATGGTCCACATAGAGGAGGATGGGATGGATGGTCCACATAGGGGAGGATGGGATGGATGGTCCACATAGGGGAGGATGGGATGGATGGTGCACATAGAGGAGGATGGGATGGATGGTCACATAGGGGGGAGGATGTGGATGGATGGTCCACATAGAGGAGGATGGGATGGATGGTCACATAGGGGGAGGATGAGATGGATGGTCCACATAGAGGAGGAAATGAGATGGATGGTCCACATAGAGGAGGATGGGATGGATGGTCCACATAGAGGAGGATGGGATGGATGGTTCACATAGGGGAGGATGGGATGGATGGTCCACATAGGGGAGGATGGGATGGATGGTCCACATAGGGGAGGATGGGATGGATGGTCACATAGGGGAGGATGGGATGGATGGTCCACATAGGGGAGGATGGGATGGATGGTCCACATAGGGGAGGATGGGATGGATGGTCCACATAGGGGAGGATGGGATGGATGGTCCACATAGGGGAGGATGGGATGGATGGTCCACATAGGGGAGGATGGGATGGATGGTCACATAGGGGAGGATGGGATGGATGGTCCACATAGGGGAGGATGGGATGGATGGTCCACATAGGGGAGGATGAGATGGATGGTCCACATAGAGGAGGATGGGATGGATGGTCCACATAGGGGAGGATGGGATGGATGGTCCACATAGGGGAGGATGGGATGGATGGTCCACATAGGGGAGGATGGGATGGATGGTCACATAGGGGAGGATGGGATGGATGGTCCACATAGGGGAGGATGGGATGGATGGTCCACATAGGGGAGGATGGGATGGATGGGTCCACATAGGGGAGGATGGGATGGATGGGTCCACATAGGGGAGGATGGGATGGATGGGTCCACATAGGGGAGGATGGGATGGATGGTCCACATAGGGGAGGATGGGATGGATGGTGCACATAGAGGAGGATGGGATGGATGGTCCACATAGCTGCTTCAGCCCCTGCTTTCCACCCCTACTTTGTAAGGAGGAGAAGTGTTTGATGATGGACTTAACAGAGGCAGAAAAATCTGAACGCTCTTGCAACAGTCCTGCTAGAGATTTAGCTTCATGTAGGTTCTTGGACTCTAAGCAGATGAAAATGCTCCTTCCAGTCCTCTCTGGGTGACTCTAAGTGACTGGGGTCTTAAAAGAGAAGTCATGGGTATATGACCCCATGACATGCAGAAGTCTCCTGAGGAACTCCATGAGATGAGCTCAGCACAGGAGGTTCACATAAGTTAGTTATTCCACATCTGAACTAGTCTTCCTTCCTTCAAGGCTTCGGTGAGAAAATACCCTGAGAGCGCAGCTTGGGTGAGAAAGGTGTGTTTCAGGTCCCAGTTTCCTGTTCTATAGCCAATCACTGCAGGGAAACCACAGCAGCAGGAAGTAAAAACAGTCGATTGCGTCATATCCACAGCCAAGAGCAGAGAGGAATGGATGCCTGTGTACACTCTCCACTCACCTTCTCCTCATTTGTACGATCCAAAGCCCAAATCCAGGTGCCACCCACTTTTAGGCTGGGTTCTCACACGTCAATTAAAGTAAGACAATCAAGACAATCCCCCACCAAGACACAATCCCTCATTGAGACTCCCTTCCCAGATCATTCTCCATGTATCAGGTTAGTAATTAAATTAGCCATCAGAGATACCCCACATCCTCTTGGGTGGGGCTCCCTAAGACGTAAGAGGAGCTACCTCTTCCATTGCTGACCCCCTGAGAAGGAACCCGACCCAAACGTTCTTCCAGCATTGACCCCTGTGTCAGCCACAGAGTTAAGCATCTAATGACCACGTGAGTCTGAAGACAGCAGAACCGGAAGAAAGCAGCCCCTACTGAGACTTTCTGAAGAAGCTGAGTGGCAAACCTGTAGCCGCTTCAGTTTCACATTTTTTAAAACTTATTTTAGGTAAAATTACTATTCTTGAAATGCTTGATTTGAACGTTTGGGGGACATTTTGGGACTTGAAGTTTTATCTCTAACGGCTGTTCCCACTGTCTTCTCTCTTCTGCTTGGTTTCCTTTTTAGCTGTGACTTTTTCAAATTATTTAAAATTTTTTTATTTAGTGTATGTATGTGTGTGTGTGTGTATGAATGTGTGTCTGTCTGTGTGTGTGTCTGTCTGTGTGTCTGTGTATGTGTGTGTCTGTGTGTGAATGTGTGTATATGTGTGTGTCTGTGTGTGAGTGTGTGTGACTGTGTGTATCTGTCTGTGTGTGTCTCTATGTATATTTGTGTATTTGTGTATGTGTGTGAATGTATGTATGTGTGTGTGTCTGTGTGTGAATGTGTGTCTGTCTGTGTGTGTCTGTATTTGTGTATGTGTCTGTGTGTGAATGTGTGTGTGTGTGTGATCTGTGTGTGTCTGTCTGTGTATGTCGTGTCTGTGTGTGTGAATGTGTGTGTGTCTGTGTGTGTGTGTGTCTGTATCTGTGTGTCTGTGTTTGTGTGTCTATGCGTATGAATGTGTGTATGTCTTTGTGTGTGTCTTGGTGTGTTTGTGTGTCAGCATCAGGCATGTCCCCTGATCGCTCTCCACCACTACTTTTGGAGACAGGCTCTCTCCCTGAACCTGCAGCTCTCCATTTATCCAGTCTGGCTGGCCGGTGAGCCTCAGGAATCCCGCTGACTCCACCAAACCTCAAGGCCAGGGCTACAGGCTCTCAACGCCATGTCTGGCTTTCTGTGTGGATTCTGGGGATCTGAATTCGGGTCCTGGTGCTTGGACTGCAAGCATTTACCAACTGAGCCACATCGACAGCCTGATGATGCTGCCCCAAAATCAAAATTCAGGGTCCTTATCTGAAACCTGATGTTCAGACATTTAGAATTAATTTTAGAAATGGAGACTGGAGGGGGGGGGGGGTCATCTTAAAACCTAGCTATTGTCTGCTCAGAAGTTTGTAAGGGCATTTTAGAGTTTCATTCATGTAACACAAAATCCTAATAGGTCTTTTAACAAAAAACCTGGAACCAGATATTGAGGTAAATGCTGAAAGATCGGAGAGACAAAGGAACAAGCCACGTCGTACCTCTATGACTCTTAGCCTGAAAAATTCCTGTCTCCTCATGCCTCATATTACTTTCTCTGCCCAGCCACCACTTCCTAGAATTAAAGGCATGTGTGCTTCCCAAGCAAAGGCATGAGATCTCAAGTGCTGGGATTAAAGGTGTGTGCCACCACTGCCTGGCTCTGTTTCTCTCCTAGACTGAGTCAATCTCATGTAGTCCAGGGTGGCTTTGAACTCACAGAGATCCAAGCAGACCTCTGCCTCCTGAGTGCTACGATTAAAGGTGTGTGCCACCACTGCCTGGCCTCTATGTTTAATTTAATGGCTTGTTCTGTCCTCTGATCTTCAGACAAGTTTTATTAGGGTGCACAATGTATCACCACACATTCATCTTAAGTATAGTCAGATTCAGCTCTCTATTGTGATGTATTTGATACTGTTAACAAATAGGTTTTTAAAAATTGATAATAAACAAAGAAACAGTTTGGATTTCTTCCTGGATCTTTGCTAAGAATAAACTTATGAAAAGTTAAAATCCCAGCTGAAATGAGCAGCTCTAGACTCAGACAATACAAAAAAGAATGTGTTTGATGAGGGAAACCATGAAAAAAGCATGGAGGGCTCTGTTCTTGTGGCCCCCTCTTGGTGTTTAGACAGCCGGAGGGCCAGTGGCGGCAGGGTGAGTTATACAACTGACATTGTAACTGTGCTGCGCGCAGCGGACAGCCTGCCGTGGAGGTGGGGCATCCTGGAGCCCCACCTCCTGCTGGAGAGAGGGGGCAGGAACAGCGTGAAAACCCAAACTCCGCTGAGAGAGGGGCAGAAGCGTGGGGACACCCCCCCCGCTGGGAGGGGGCAGGAACAGCGTGGGGAACAACCCAACCACCATTTTAGAAAACTGCCAGGTGACAGCGGCTGGTCCTCCACGGAAAAGACTTTCACTCCGAACAGGACGGTTTTCTCCGTGTGTTAGGAGTATCCCACCGCACCTAATCTAGGGCTGGGGAGGATGGGATAGGCACCATCTGCCGAGGGTAGCTGAAGACTTGCCAGGTTTTTCAAGCACGGCAGAGAAAGGTTAGCATGGACTTTAACCAGTAGGTCCCTGATCCCGGGGCTCTGCAAACATCACCTGCGCATGCTGCCAATACTAATTCAGCAACAGTTTTTGCAAAGCTGGTCCCAGTGGCAGCTGCTTCACAGTCTCCCGAGCTGGAGCTGGGACCTCCGCCAAGTGTGCTGGAATTACCCCAGAGACACCCCAGGAGCCACCAACCCAGGGAATAGCACAAGTGTGGAGGCAGGCAGGACCGTTATTCAAAGGCTTAGCAGCTAAGTCGGGGGGTGGGGGATCTGTGTGACCCTCATTCTTAGATTTAAAGGGAGAACACAGACTAGCCAGGGATTCTGCCTGCTATTCAAAGGTATAAAAGCCTAAAACAGGTATCCCAGGCTACTCATGTGACTTGTAACAAGGTTGTCTTTTAAATCTTTTTCCTTTGGCCTGGGGGGGGGCACATATAAAGTAGAATCATAAAAATTAAAATTCACACTTAGAATTTGTTATTTACCCTCCTATGCCTGAAAATGGGTCTTTACCCTCTCTCAAAATGAAGAACCTGGCTCTTAGGGGTTGCTCAAGAGCATCCAGTTAATAAGTGATAAAAATCACTGAACTGGGTCTGACCCTAAGCCATTGTCCTCAGAGGTGAGGGGAGTGTGCCTCCCACACTCTTAACAAAGTGAAGAGGCTGCTGGCCATAGAAAGATGTCGTCTACCAGAAGACGCTGTTCTCACTGTCCCCCTTATACCACTGGGCTGGCTGTGGTTGTGAGCTGTTTTTTGTTTTTTCTGTTTGGAATCTCACTAGTGAACTAGCCGGTGATGTGGACTGAGCTGGCTCATGTTCAGACCAAGTCATCCAGCCATGCATGACTGACAGTCCACATTCTCTCAGTAAGCGCTCAGAGACTACAGGAGTCATTTAAGCCAAGGCTGTCCAGTCCGTCTGGGGTTTAATGAGCACCACTACCCTCCCATGTGGCAGCCTGTTTCCTCCTCCACCACATATGTGTGGATTTTTTTCCAAACATGATTCAGATCTTGTCACTCCTTGTCTTAACAATGTCCCTGCATCTACAGACTGAAGACAAGACCTGTCACACAAGCCTGCCTGTAGCTCTGGACTAGAAGTAAGCCAACACTCCAAAGCATAGTTCATTTGTCTCGAAAGAGCTTCCAGAGTATAGATTCCTGCCTGCTCTGTAGGTGCAAACAATCAGAGGATAAAGTCTGAATAGTACATGTGCTCTCTCCTCGCCTCATGACAGAGCAGTGCAGACTGTCCATAGATCCCTCTATAACCTACCTCCTGAGACTTGAGTCTGGCAAGCTTGGGCAGGGGGAGACAAAACAAACAATCGGCAACAGCAGATTAACTGAGACTAATACCCGGACAAAGGGACATGCAGTCTAGACCTAAAGGTCAATGTCACCGTAGTTTCATGTGTTAAAAGTGGTTGTGAATTTCCTGGTGGCCAAGGAAAAAAAGGAAAACGGACACCCTGTCTGTGTTTGGTTAGCAGAAGAGATAAAACCTACCAAGTCTTACAAAACAGTCTCGATATTTTCTTATTTTATCGTCTTCCCTTTTCTGGTTGTAAAATTATATCATATCTTTTCGATGGACCACATAGCCTTATAGAAAAATCAAATAACACAAATATCTACAGAGCAAGATGTATATATCTTCCTTACCTAAATCTATTTCCCCTTCTCCAGGAGACAAAATCCCTACACTAATCATTTGTTTCTAGATTTTTGGTTTTTCCTGGGCAATTAGAATTAGCACACAGCTATAATAAGGTCTGCCTTTCCCTGTTTGATTACTAAAAATATCAAGACATGTTGTTTGTGACTTCCATTTTCACTTGACATGGTACCAAGGATGTCTTTCTCTATCAATATAAACAAAAACCTATAGATTCCATTTGAATGGCTCTGATATTTTATGGAGATAGCAGCATTTCCCTTTTAAACCTATCCCTGCTAATTTTTTTTTCTTTTTGGTTTTTCAAGACAGGGTTTCTCTGTGTAGCTTTGCGCCTTTCCTGGAACTTGCTCTGTATACCAGGCTGGCCTCGAACTCACGGAGATCAGCCTGCCTCTGCCTCCCTAGTGCTGGGATTAAAGGCGTGCGCCACCACCGCCCAGCTGCTTTTGCAGTCTTACAGCGAGCATGCTGTGGATGAGCAGACACATAATGTTTCTATATAAGTGATGTCTAGAAATGGAACTACAGGTCCCCGTGGCTTACACATTCAAAGGTGATGAATTCAGCTTTGACTCCCCCTCTCACCACCAGGGTCTGGACATTTTCCCACCCTGCTTCCCAGCCCTAGATAGAATCAACCTTTTTCATTTTCTGACGCAAACCTTTAAATGAAATGTCTCCTGGCAAGGTCAGCAGGCTTTAATCAACAGAGACCAATAAGGTACACTGGCCTTAGGTTGGTGGGTTTAGCTTCTGTTCTGTGGAGTCCTAGGAATTCTGAGCATGGTCTGAGGAGCAGAGGGAAGACCTTCCCACTCTTGACCAGGCCCACTGAGGTTTTAAAATTTGTGTTTATCTTTAATCAAATAAGATGCTGTTGTTCAAAACTGGTATGGGGCCTTGTTTCTTATCAAACCATTAGAGACTTGAAGAAAATCTCCAGTGCAAAGGAAAAGGTGCCTTAGAAGAGTGGGTCTCTAACTGTAGACAATGTGAGTGTGAGGCCAAGTGTGAGGCTGAGTGTGGGTATGTGTACACTTTTCTCATTCATGCTAGGCCTCTCTTCACTGCTCACCTGTTATCTTGTAACCCATCTTAGAAGGTCATTTCCTCCAAGGTTTTGATTAAATTCCCCAATTCCTTTTCCTCTAGGAAACACCCCCATTTGGTTTGTGGTGGTGTGGATGAGAATGGCCCCCATAGGCTCATGTGTTTGAATACTTGGTCCCCAGTTGGTGGAAGTGTTTGGGAAGGATTAGGAGGTGTGGCTTTATTGGAGGAGATAGGTCACTTGGGGTGAGCTTTGAGGTTTCAAAAGACTGGCATTATTCCTAGTGTGTTTGATTTCCTGTTTGAGGAGCCACATGTAAGCTCTGAGTGCTTGCCCTGTCACCACGCCCACCTGCCTGTTGCCATGCTTCCCGCAGTGATGGTCATGGACTCGTACCCCCTGGGACTGTGAGTCCCAAACAAACTCTTCCTTTTGTAAGTTCCTTGGTCATCGTGTTTTATCCCAGCAACAGAAAAGTAACTAAGACATTGTGTCTTAGTTTTATTTATTTTATTTATTTGTCTATTGCTTTATTTGTATAAACTGGGCCTCCTTCGCCCTAAAATCTGAATAAAATCTCATGGTTCTTTAAGATTGCAGGGAGCTTCTCCAAACCTTAGGTCCTCACCTTGTTTTCTGCCTCCTGCTCTCCCAGGTACCTTCTCCCAGATCCATCCCTGGAGCCTCCTCCTTCGTTGGTAGTCACACAAGACAGCAGCTAACTACGCACCTAACACCTTCTCCCAAATAATCGAACTTAGTGTAGACAGTACGCTGGGCCATACTTGAAGAAGGCGTATTTGGGTTCCAAGACGGCAAACAATTTCAGAACACACAGTGGACATTAGTGTGGCTTTTGTGGCCTAGTGATCTACCCCCACTGACCGTCCTGCTTCTCTTTCCCTCCTCTCTATGCACTTGGCCCTGCACTACACCCAGCATGCCTACTACTTTCTTCCATTAAGCTTGCCGTCAACTCTCCCCAGCAGACACTTCCTAGCGCTCGTCTTGTCAAGGGGATTTCTGTAATGGAGTCTACCTCTCTGGAAGTCAGTGAGGTGTTGCTTCTCCCAATGTCCCCTGCAGAATCTCCTCAATGTCTCACTGTCATTGTGCTGTCCTATGGGCCCTCCACCCAAACCCCAGGTAAGTAATCGGAGGGGAAAATCTCTCTCTGCTCATCACCTTTAATACCTTGAACCTTTAGCATATGCATGATAAATAGAGTAATCACTAATTATACAACTTTTAAAATATAATATAAATGAATATAAAACCATTATAAAATATGGTAGATGTCTCCTTGAAAAGGCCATAAAGTTATAAACTCTTTGAAAGTTAAATCATTCCAGTATATTTTTGGCTTGTATTTATGATTTAAAATATCCATAATATAGCACTACTTCCCATTTCCTTTTTGTGCTGGTCTTTAATCTTTTTAAACTTTTTTCCTTTCCTCTTTTAAGATCGGACACTATTTTTGCTTATTCCCTTCCCATGTGGCCAGCTGTGAAGGAAGTGCAGATGATTATGTATATCAATGTAATATCTTCTCCTGCAGAGATCTCAAGAATAAAGAATACTATATAAAGTAGCATGCTATACAAGCCAAGGCTTAGAACACCCGTCAGTGAACGGCGGGAAATATCACTTGGAATTCCTACAGGATCTTCTGCCTGCTATGTTTAATTCCTAAGTCTCAGGTTATTAAAAGAAGTCTGTTTGTTCTTCTACATTATACCATTTTTTTCATCAAAACTGGCTTAAGTTTGGTGTGAGGAAGTAGAAACACTTAACAATTTATAATTTCTAATATTTGACTCTTTCCTGTAAGTTTAAGCTCATGAAGCTCAAAGCTCAGAAGCCAAATTCCATGCTGGTTGGAGACACCAAGTGCAATTCTACCTCAAAAACATATTTGCACATATGTCTTCCCTTGTCTGCCTGTCTGATGTTTGCCAAGACATCCAGATGAAAAAACATCTATTTAATCAAACTTGTTTGGTACCAAGAGAAAAATAGAATAAATACAACCAGTGTTCCAGTGCCCAGCTGCTGTACAGACTCCTCTATGTGGAGCTAAAACACTTTACCTGCTGACTCGATGTCTGGCTTCAGTTTGCTAACATTACAATCGCCTAGATGAGTCACGTTCATAAACACAGTACACAGACAACATGAACAAGGGGTACAGGTACATGGACAAAATGAACTAGGGTTTATTTTAAGCAGTTATCATAATCTGTGGTTCTTATAACAAACATGATAAATAGGAAGAAAAGCATTAGAAATGTAAGATGGGTGATTTCAGCTGGGACTCAGTGGCTAAGAGTGTGCACTGAGCTTGTAGAGGACCTGAGTTCAGTTCCTAGCACCCACAGATCATTTTAGTGTGTCAGCCAGACCCAATTTAAATCCTGGTTAAAACTAAGCAGCTGTGGCATTGGGGAATTACTTACCTCTTCCATACGCTCAATTCTATATTGGCGCCATGTGGTGGTTTGAATAAAAATGGCCCCCACAGGAAGGGGCAACTATTAGGAGGTGTGGCTTTGTTGGAGTAGGTGTGGTCTTGTTGGAGGAAGTGTGTCACTGTGGAGTGAGCTTTGAGGTCTCCTATGCTCAAGCTATGTCCACTGTGACACAGTTGCTTTTGTTACCTGTGGATCAAGAGGCAGGACTCTCAGCTCCTTCCCCAGCACCGTGTCTGCCTGCATGCCACCATGTTCCACCATGATGATAATGGACCGAACCTCTAAAACTGTAAGCCACCCCAGTTAAATGTTTTCCTTTATAAGAGTTGCCATGGTCATGATGTCTCTTTACAGCAATAGAAGCCCTAACTCAGACAGTCCATAACCTCACTGTTTCCCTGGGGACTAACTGCAAGAAGCAATGTGTTTAACCGCCACACCTAAGGCTCAGGGAACATTGTGGAAGAGGGGGCAGAAATATTGTTATAGCCAGAGGATCAGAGAGTTTGCTGTGAGACTTTGTGTCCTAATAATGTCAGAAGCCACACCTATAAAGTCTCACCAACGTGACTCCCTGAACATGAGCTGAGCAAGAACAACAATGGCAGACATGCCAAAGTAGATGGGAAAGGCTTCAACCCTACACAAAGACCTACAGGCAGCTAAGAAATGAGCAGGAGAAAGTCTTCCCCAGGGAAAAACATACTGATTGGTTATCTAATACCAAATGGTCAGCCCTGAAAACACACATACAAGTAACATTATATGGACCGAGAGGGCTATGCTTAGGAAGTGTATGTGTGTGTGTGTGTGTGTGTGTGTGTGTGTGTGCGTGTGCACATAACAACAATTAATTAAAAACTGGCCATGAATCTTAAAGAGAGCAAGGAAGAGTGTGTGGGAGTGTCTGGAGGGAAGGGAAAATGATATAATTATAATCTAAAAAAAGGAAAGAAGAAGAAGAAGAAGAAGAAGAAGAAGAAGAAGAAGAAGAAGAAGAAGAAGAAGAAGTGTTTACTAAAGAGTGGACATTCTGTTGTAATCAGCATTACATACGTACATATGTCTGGCTCTGTAATCGTTTGTCTTTGTCTCTGCTTGAACTTCAACATTACCATATCCATCATTTACTGAACTTCACAACAACCTTGTATTCCATGCACATATGTGGGAGGAACCTGAACTAACAGGTGGGTCTGAGCCATGCAGTGCAGCTGCTAAGAACTGAATTCAAGTCCTCTGGAAGAGCAGCAAACACTCTTAACCACTGAACCATCTGTCCCAGAACTAGCCAGCATCAGTGCCCTGGGCCAGTAACAATTGTTCACTCTAAAGGGTACATCTGACCATGCCCCCCTCCTTCCCGTCTCCCCCTCTCCACTCAGTGCCCTCACTAGCTTCCCAGTGCTTGTGGGATGGAGGAACCTTTCCTGGAAGCCAGCAGCTTTGAGCCACCCTTCAGCTCTTCTCCGAGCAGCATTTCCGGGGTCTAGATCATCCGCAGCAAAATCTTTCCTGGGATTGCTTCTTGTTCCAACTTGATTTAAACATCAGAAATGAACTCCTGCCCTGACCCTGGGGACAAAATGTTACCCAGTTAAGTGCCATCTACCACATGAGTCCATTCAAAGCACACACACTTTTCTTTTCTTCCTCTTTCTTCCTTCCTTCCTTCCTTTCTTCCTTTCTTCCTTCCTTCCTTCCTTCCTTCTTTCCTTTCTTCCTCTCCTTTCTTTCTTTCTTTCTTTCTTTCTTTCTTTCTTTCTTTCTTTCTTCTTCTTCCTTCCTTCCTCCCTCCCTCCCTCCCTCCCTTCCTCCTCCCTTCCTTTCTTCCTTCCTTCTTTTCCTTTTTTTTTGTTTTTGTTTTGTTTTTCAAGATAAGGTTTCTCTGTGTAGCCCTGACTGTTCTAGAACTCACTCTGTAGACCAGGCTGGCCTTGAACTCAGAAATCACCTACCTCTGCCCCCTGAGTGCTGAGACTAAAGATGTGCACCACCATGTCCAGCTAGAGCACACATTTCTAAATGCTGAGAAGGAGATAAAAAAACGGGAAGTGTTTGCTCAGGGGAGCCAGGCTTTTGGTGTGATAAAGATGTTAAACACTGGAGTGTAACAAAGGTTGGAAAACTCAGCCAGTGTACTAAAATCTACTGAAATGTGCACTTGAAATGAGTGGATTTTATGGCATCTGGTTTATATCTCAACAAGAAACTTTAGAGCCGGCGAGATGGCTCATTGGCTAAAAGCCACACAAACCTTATGACCCTAGTTGGATCCCAAGAACCCATGGTAGATGGAGAAAACTGACTCCGGAAAGTTGTCCTCTGACTGCTGAAGGCACACCATGGCACATGCACACCTGCTCCTCCCCACAGTAATAATAGTAGTAGTGGTAGTAATAAATAACGGAGCCTTTAAAAAAAAGATACATTCCAATCATGGGTGTAAACCCAGCACTCAGGAGACTGAGGCAAGATGATCACTGCAAGTTCAAGGCCAGCCTGGGCAGTGAATTCCAGAGCTACAGAACTACAGAAGGAGGCTGTCTTAAACTAACAAAAAGATACCTTCATAAGTCCTGCTGTTTAAAGTCTTAAGCTAAACTGTCATACATTTGTTTTTTAAAGTAATTTAGATAAAAACTGTTGACTGCAACATGTTTCTAGTTTTATGGATCCCAGAGGGTCTGGTCCAAAGATTTAATGATGTGGCCTTTGTGATGAGCAGGATGCATCCGGCAGCGGGGACCTGGGAGTACTCCACATATAAAGAGGGACGGTCAAGGTATTTTAAACTGGTGATAGAGCTGAGCACTTACCCATTGTGACAGATGCCAACTAGAGGTTCCCTAATTACAAAAACTTGGTAGTGTCCTGGGACACAGAAGAAGGGCAGGTATTAAGGAAGCTTTGGAAGTGTCATGAGGAGTAGTTAAAAGTGGTATAGAAGGGGGCTGGAGAGATGGTTCAGCAGTTAGGAGCACTGGCTGCTCTTGAGAGGATGCAGATTTGACTCCCAGCACCCACATGGTGGCTCACAATCACCTGTAACTCCAGTCCCAGGAAATCCAACTCCATCAGGCCTGGGTAGTACCAGGCATACCTGAGGTAAACATAGATACATGTGGGTACTCACCCATAAACTAGAACAAATCTTTCAAAATGTTGTAGAGAAGATGTCACTATATTAGCAAGCGGTGAGAGCTGTTCTAGAGCCTATCATCTGACCACTTTACCTCATGTGCTCTGCGAGAGTGCACACCCAGCTTCCCACTGTGGCCAACAGCAAGCTGTTCTTCAACTTCCTCACACATGCCATGGCGTGCACACCCACCCACAAACCCATAAACAAATAAATGAAAAATAATTCAAACTAACACACACTGTTCTGCTATATCTTAGCCAATATTTGCTAATAGAACGTGTAACTAATGGTTATAATCTTTATTCCAAAATGCAATTGAAAATTGTAAACTGAAGGAATGTTCACCGGTGAGCAATGAAAGCTTGTCAGTAATTGTGAGACACAGCAAAAGAGGTCAACAGTGACATTGCTTTTCTGGGTGACGGATAAGCTTGGACATTACCAATGAATACTTGGGAATTCACTGAGCTATGCCAGTTTAAAAATGTAAGTTTTGCCATGGCTTTGTGAATTAAAGAGCCTCATTCTAAATTTTATCCTTCTGTTTGGTGTCAGAGTTAACAAATAGCTTAAGTACCATGACATTTCTGCTTTAAGGATTGTCTGTTTACTTTTCTATTAATTTAAATTGCCTTAGACAATTCCAGTTTAAAGGCTTTACATGTACCACCAGGAAAAGAGGTAATTTAGAGAAAATTTACCCTAACCAATATTTGGCAACCAATGGCCATGACTTGCTTAAATATTAGGAATGCCAGTTCAGGAATAAAAGAGAGTATCACTTTTGAAGAAATATGATCTTATAGAATGAGTTTACAAAAGCAAGCTCCTCCTTTCAAAGACTAAATAGTGGTTTTCGGATCATGCAAATGAGACTTCCTCCTCTCGGGTCACTGTGGAAAGGGGACTACTTAGCTGACAGGGATCAAATGTGCGATATGGCAAGACAGAGATGGTCATTTGACATCAAATAAGTAAATATTTTATACACCTTAGTTAATTTGGACTTCCACTAGTCTATAGAATATGTACTCCAACATATGTATTTATTTTAAATAGTCACTCTTGAGATATAAAGAAAGTAAATTTAAATTTTAGAAAATTTTGGAACCATTTAAACTCAAGCAGGTCATAATCTATATTTTTCTTATAATCTTTCATTTAGGAAGGTTATATATGAAATCTATAGACTTGCAAGTATGTTTTCTTTTGTTTTTAAAATCATGTAAGTAATATATGAATTTTTAAAGTTTAAGATAAAGAAATGAAATTTAACACCAGTTGAAACCTATTTTTTTCTTATTTTGTTGTGATTATGAGAAAAGGATAAAGATTATTAAATATAATTAACACATTATACTCATTTACATTATACTAAAATTAGTGCAAATAGAAAGTTTTACTTTTAAGTATATAGTTCTTAATATTGTAATTTCATGTATAATTTTGTATATTGGTAATATTCAAGCTACTTTTAACTTCAGAGCTATTCTGTATTAGGTTTGGTGTGAATGGGATGGGTGGGGCTGACTAGGAAAAAAAATCTATATATGGCCATTTAACAGATGTCTCAGTGAGTCTATCACTAATATTTTATAAACAAATGAATTCCTTTAGTTTAAAGACTGTCTAGGTTTGTTTTGTTTATAGCTGATTGTCCCTTAACTTAATTGCACACTCACACAGAAGTCTTATCTCAGGTAAGGAGCATAAGCTGCACCATTTAGACTAAGTCTAAAGCCATTCATTGAGGCAGTTCTACTATGAAACAGTACTTGATAAATAATTGTCTTACAAAATGTTGATTTATTCTTGGTCTTCTTGCTTAGATATATGTTTTATGTAAGATGATATGCTAAATGGTCTTATTAATAAAAAACCTGGAGCCAGATAAAACCTGAGAGATCAGAGAATAGGAAAAGCCACAAGCCAACCTCACCTTACCAGCACTCAGTCTCCAAAGAGACCTGCTTCCTGTATACCCATGCCTATATGCCATTTCTGTTCTGCCATTTTATTTCCTCTCTCTGCCCAGCTCTGTCACTTCCTGTCTGTCTGTACAGACCTCCAGACCTTTATGGTTAGTGCTGGGATTAAAGGTATGTACCACCATACCTGGCTCTGTTCCCAGTGTGGCCTTGAACTCAAGAGATCCAGACAGATCTCTGCCTCCTGAGTGATTGGATTAAAAGCATGTGCTACCATTGCCTGACCTCTATGTTTACTATAGTGTCTCTTTTTCCTCTGATCCTCAGAAACTTAGGATACACAATATTGGGGGACTCAATACATCACCATAGTTGTAGGTCATGGATGTTAAAAGTCATTTTCTTTGTTTTTAGTAACATCTTTCCATCCCTTAAGAAAAATCAAAAGATAGACACTTTGGGCCTAGAGTGATGGCTCAGTAGTTAAGAGCACCTGATGCTCTTGCACAGGACCTGAATTCAGTTTTCAGCACCCACACTGGGCAGTTCCCAGACTCCTGTAACTCCAGTTCCAAAGGATCTGATGCTCTCTTTGGAACATTAAAGGCACCTGAATATGCATGGCATTCATTCACACAGATACACACACATATACACATAAATAAAAATTAATAATAGTCATTTAAGACTTTAGATGTATGCCTGAGAGTGTATACTGCACAGGAGCCTGTGTTATCCACAAAGGTAAGTGTTCACGTTTTTTGAAAAAGTGAAAGCATTTATATTCTAGGTGAAAGCAGAAGACTGTGAACATAGTAAACAAAGGCAGTGGTGACTTCTGTCCACAGGAAGTGCTCTGGTGCACATACAGCAACTCTAGCAGAAGCTCTGCATCATTGCTGTAGCAAGAAGGGAGACTAAATCAGAAGCATGTAAAACCAAACATGCTGGACCAAGGGCTTATTTTACTACTCTTGTCCTCCTAGCCATTAGAAAGAAAAAAGAAAAAAGAAAAAAGAATGAGTCAGAAAAGGTACACAAAAATCATCCTATTCACTCTACTGTGAGGGTCCACAGACTCCCTAGTAAGGCCTTACTCAAGGTCAGGAAGTCTGAGCTTGCTTTACACAGCAGGGCTGCATAATAGGATGATTAGGCCAAAGGCATGGTTACCAGGTATTTTGAACGGTCTACACTTGTTGGTACTTTATACCTCGACCTTGAGAGGGGGAGGTCTTTTGCTCCTCCCCTTGCTGATGTGTGTATAAAAGGCCTATCATGGATAAACTGGAAGTGACTGAGTATTGACCCAGGACCCTCCTGAAGCTATCCTATGTCTCTGTCTTTCTCTCTGTCTTCTTCTATATTTCTATCTAATACTTCCTTATTCCTCTCTCCTCCCCTGAGAAACTTGGTAGGAGCAGACTTCCCACACCCTACATTTCATTTTAAGTGTGCATGTACATGTGTGTGTCAAGGTGTGTGTGTGTGTGTGTGTGTGTGTGTGTGTGTGTGTGTATTGAACATAGATAGAGAAGAAGTTAAAAAGACTTTGAGGTGCTCTTCAGCCCTCTTGATTGGTGAGATTACCAATCTTCTCTCTCTTTCTGTTTTCCAAACTTCTTATATTATCCATTAGTACTTTGTAATCGAAAAAAAAAAAAGTTTAAAGTGGTTTCATCTGTTATTGTTGTGTGGTTTGGTTTTTGGTGTGGGCTTTTTTTGTTTTGGGGGTTTGTTTGTTTGTTTGTTTCCTACTGGGCCTCACAACTATGTGAGGTATAGTACCTCATTTTTATAGAAAAGGGTATTAGAGCTCAGAAAATCTGAATATCCTACAATGGGATGAGTGACAAACAGTGGGGCTTGAGTTTTCTTTTAGACCACCCTCACTCAACTCTTCTGTGTGTGGTGTACATGTCCATGTGTGCTTTCATACACATGTGTACATGAGAATGTGTTTGCACATGGAGGTCAGAGGTCGATGTAGATGCTTTCCTCTATAGATCTCTATTTACTTCTTTCTTTGTGGTTTTTGTTGGTGTTTTTTTTGTGGGGGTTGTTTTGTTGTAGGTAGTGTTGGTTGGTTGTTGTGTTGTAGGTGATGGTTGTTGTGTTGTAGGTAATGGTTGGTTGTTGTGTTGTAGGTGATGGTTGGTTGTTGTGTTGTAGGTGGTGTTGGTTGGTTGTTTTGTTGTAGGTGTTGGTTGTTGTGTTATAGGTGGTGTTGTTGGTTGTTGTGTTGTAGGTGGTGTTGGTTGTTGTGTTGTAGGTGGTGTTGGTTGGTTGTTGTGTTGTAGGTGATGGTTGGTTGTTGTGTTGTAGGTGGTGTTGGTTGGTTGTTTTGTTGTAGGTGTGTTGGTTGTTGTGTTGTAGGTGATGGTTGGTTGTTGTGTTGTAGGTGGTGTTGGTTGGTTGTTTTGTTGTAGGTGTTGGTTGTTGTGTTATAGGTGGTGTTGTTGGTTGTTGTGTTGTAGGTGGTGTTGGTTGGTTGCTGTGTTGTAGGTGGTGTTGGTTGGTTGTTTTGTTGTAGGTGGTGTTGGTTGGTTGTTTTGTTGTATGTTACTTGGATCCTAAATGGCTCCCTCAGGGGAGGGGGTGAGAAGGTGCAGCGTCAATGACACAGACACCAAGAGTTCATTGAAATAACGAACTCATTTATTCAATAACAGGGTAGGCCTTATATAACCTCCTCACAGTGCCCAATGGTCATCCCTCATTGACTGGGCATGATCAGGAACTCTGACAGCTCCTGTTGCTAGGCCCTCAGGCAGACTCCAAGTTGGCTCTTAAGGAGTATGTTATGTGCATGCCTTGGCTACTGGTCTGAGCCAATTTCCTTGACCCTATGGGCCTGTCCTACTACATATCCACCCTTTTATTTTATTACATGGGCACAGCTCAGCGGGAGTTGGAGTTCTTTGCTCTGGCCTTGTTGACCCTGCCTCAGGGGGGCTCAGTAACTGGACTGTGTCTGTCTTAGGTTGCTTACCAAACAAGCTCTTCCCTGTCTTTGACTACCAGCCCTCAAAGAACATCCATCCCTGGGGAGTCACCCTGGATGGGGTGTGTCAGACAGTAGCCTTTTGAATTTCAGAAAGCCAGGCATGTATAACCTCCTGTGGAGGGCTATGAGTTGGATGTCTAAGAGCCATCAACACCTATAGAGTCACCTTAGTGGCTGCCTGTTGTTGTTGGATGTGCTGTAGGACACACTTAAAAAGAAGAAAGATCAAAAGCACTACCCCACCAATCAAAACATAAGTGAAACCCAGGAGGGATCAAATAGCCTCTTTATATAATGCCAAACCTTTTCAAAAATAAAGGATCAAAGGCATGTGCTTTTGTCTGGTTTAATTAGAAAATTTCATGTGTTAGCTGTAATGAATAATATAGAAACTTAACTGACAATGGGCCCTTAATATATTTAGCTAGCTCCCAGCCTGCTAAACTAATGTTCCTCATCTCAAAAGGCTAGGGAAAGCAAGGCTCCACAAGTCTTCAACCTTTATAGGTCAATGAGAACAAGAAAGGGGAGTATATACATTACCCATCCTGAGTGATTTTCTCCTTGGTGGAAGCAGGCTAATCTATGGGCAAGCGCACATCTCTTGCTGGAACCCATATTGGTATAGTGGCACTTTGAGGAAAACACAAGTATACCCTCTACCACAGGTTAGTAGAAGGGCTGGTGGCTGCCATTGGAGGGAGATAGGATCTCTCCATCTCACCAGGGCAGAAATGTGTTACTTGGCAGAGCTGCCCAAAACTTGTAGGCCAGGCTGAGCCCCTTGTCATCAAAACTGAGAAAGTTCATATAAAAAAGGACCGCTGTTAAGGCCAGATGAAGATCTCTCCTAGCCTCTGTCGAGATAGTCCTCATCAACAGCTCCTTAAGAATTCTGTTGGTCCTCTCAACATTGGCCTGTCCCTGTGGATTGTAGGGGATGCCAGTGGTATGGTAAATCTTCCAGAACCCCAGAAAGTCATTAAATTGTTGAGAGGTATAAGCAGGGCCATTGTCAGTCTGAAGTGCCCAAGGTATCCCGATAACTACCATGGCTGACTTAAGTGCCTTGGTAGCATTGATGGCCTTCTCCACAGAAAGGGTGAGGGCATAAACAAAGGAGGAACAATTATCTATTATCACATGAACATATTTAAGATTACCAAAGGGGGCATGAAGCATGACATCCATCTGCCAGATGGCATTAGGCAACAAGCCCCTGGGATTAACCCCTGCACATTGAAGTGGTCCTAAGGGGGCAAGAGGAGCACAAGTGGCACATGTCCGGGACAAATGTTTACATTGGGAAAACAGTAATTCTGGAAGAAGTCTATGTAAATTCTGTGGAGACAGATGGGACTGCTGGTGAAGAGCCCTGGCTTGCTCTAGGAGATCTATACTGGCTGTTAATATGATGGTGTCTGTGACCTCATTTCCTCAAGCCAATATTCCAGGTAATTTAGAATGAGATCTAATATGTGACAGGTACCAAGGCTCAATCCTCTGATTTAAGACATCTTGTATAAGCAGCATAGTGCTGGCAATGGGGGTCAGTGAGTCTTTGACTCAAGAAAAGGCCAGCACATGAACTGCCTGTACATTGTATTAGATGTCAGAAAAAATATTAATGGGCTTGATCTGGTACTCTACTAGAACGTTGAGGAGGGCCAGTAGTTCACCCAATTGAACAGAACTATGGTTAGGGATAACATGTGTAACATCTGGAGCCAGGATGCTGGATAAGAACACCATATCTGTTTTTCTTGGAATCTGAAAAGGTTAAAGTAGCATGAGAGATGGGAGTGGAGGAGGGGACTGCATGGAGCTGTATCTGTATTGGAAGTGTGGGGAGTTCAGCTAAGATCTTAATTTTTGGCAAATGATTGTCAGTCGTTCCTGTGAATCCTGAAGCCATTTCCTAGAATGAGATAGAATCCATCCAGAGGGACTGGGTATTCTTTAAAGGGGAAGACAAGCTTATCTGGCTTTTGTCTGTATGTTCTCCATGCCAGTATCCATGCCTTAAAGCCAAGTTTGAAGGACTGGTCAAACTTAGAGGTGACCTTGTGCAGGTCAGAATGTGCTTGGTGTATCCATAGAAGGGGCCCAGATTGCCATAATACTTCCAAGAATCCCCTACGTGTCCAGAGGACCATTGCCAATAAAGGTCTTTGGGGATCATGGTGTTGAAGGCTGGAGGTGGCTAGAATGGCCAAAACCTTTTGTAGCAACTCTTTAACTTCTTGGGTAAGCCTAACATTAGTGGAAAGACAGGTGAGGCCCTCCAACAATGAAAATAGGTGTCTCATCTCTTGGTCAGGAATGGGTAAGAAAGGTTTAAGCCAATTAACTGTGCCACACAACTGTTTTAATTCTGAGAGTGAGTACAATTCCTTCATTTCCAATTTAGAGGAAAGGGGGCAGATCTGCTTATCAATGGAAAATCCTAAAAAGGCAAAGGGAGGTACCCTTTGGACCTTATCTGGAGCCACCATCAGATGTAACAATGCAAGATTTTCTAATACTCCCTTGGCAGTCTTTTGCAGATAGGCTGCATCTGGGTGTGCCAAGAGGAGATCATCCATGTAATGGATCCAAAGAACATCCCTGGGGACATTGACCAAAGCTTGAGAAACATATACCTGGCAAATAGTGGGGCTATTTCTCATTCCTTGGGGCAAACAGTCCATTGATATCTCTTAGCTGGTTTATGCATATTAGGTTCCCACACAGTAAAGGCAAAATGATCTCGATCCTGTGGCATCAGGGAAATTTGAAAAAAAGCAATCCTTAATATATAAAACTAATATATAATGAGATGGAGGAATAGTGCTAGGGTTGGGGAGGCCTGGCTGTGTAGACCCCATTTTTTCCATTATATCATTAACTACATGAAGGTCCTTCAAGAGGCAGTAGCATCCCAGTTTCTTGGGGATAATAAATATGGGCGTATTATGTTTACTTGTGGATGGTTCAATGTGCCCATCTTTAACTGTTCTGCAACTAATTACTTTAGGATTGACAGTTTGGGTTCAATTATAGGCCACTGTTCCACCCATACTTCTTGATCATGTCATGTCAATGGAATGGGGCTAGGAGGCTCAATGGTGGCTCTCATGGGAACAGTGGCCTTAGAATTCGGGGTGTAGATATTGTGCAGGGTTGCAGACCACAAGACCCACTTTTTCATGGACCTTGATGTCATCAAACAAGGCTCTGTCATCTGTAGTTAGGACAACACCTATATCCTCCAAAATATCTCTGCCCCATAGGTTCCTAGGTACAGTGGAAATGATAGGGTGAGTGGCTCCCTGATTGCTATCAAGATCCTTCCAACGGACCAGATGAATGGTCATCTTAGAATCTTGTTGGCTTTCTACACCATTGATGGGGGAATGCAGGTTTAAACTTCCAATGAGGGAAGCAAAGCACCTCAGTCTTGGTTAAAATGGTAGCATCTGCACCCATGTCAACCAAACCTTTGACAGCTTGTCCATCAAGATAGATGGGTAGCATTGGGGAGTGTGGGAGAATGGGCATTGTCCAATAGATTTTTGGATTATCAGAGCCTCCTCTTACTGGTGGGGCTGAGGAGTGCCCCACCTGGAGTTTAAAGGTGCTGGTGTTTCAGCAAACTGTGACCTGCAGTCCTTTGCCCAATGAAATCCTTTATTGCATCTGGAGCATCAGGTTCTTGGTTTTGTCCAGGGGCAGTCATGCTGCAAATGTCCTGGTTTGCTACATCCCCAGCAAAGTCTATCTACCTGGGGGCTCTTATGAGTGTCATTGGCATACTGTCTGTCAGCGAGGAGAGCATCTAGGGAGGCAGTAAGAGTGGCGATGGGACCGGTGCTGGGGTCAAGATCTCCAGTGGCCTGCACCCATTCGTGTATGTCTTCATTCTGCACAGCTGCAACTGCATTGCAGTTTGGGCATTGAGCCCCTCCCAAGTCAGTTGTTTAATCAGCGTATTTCTAGTGGGGCCCGCATCCACTCTGCACTCCACTGCCTCATTGACACAGGACAGGAAGTCAATGAAGAGTTCCTCAGGCTGTTGGAAAAGATTTCAAAAGCACGCTGAGGGGTCCTGGGAAGTACAGGGTCTGAGGGCCTTGAGGGCCAGGTCCGAGACCTGTTGAAAATAGATATTCAAGCCAATCTGTGCCTGGTACACAGGATGGACATATTCCCCATGTTCTGTGAGCATATCATAGGTCACCTGGACAGTAAGTAAGATGTTCATCTGGGCCTGGCAGTCTGCCTGATCCTCATAGGCTGATTTCTAGCTAAGAAAGACTGTAGGCTCCAACACAGCTTTAAGCAAACGGTGCCAGTTGAAATAAGCTTGTAACTGCATGGACCATTGAGCAGGACCTGTTGAAAGTAGGGGGAATCTGGGGCTGACTCATTGGCTGTCTTCCTGATGAGGGAGAGATCAGCTATGGGGGTGGGAATCCAGGGGTGGGCATCGGTGTTGGGGCCCACGTTGACTGGGAAGGCTTCGATGGGCCTATGGACTGACAGTGGCACAGGCCTGTAAGAGGCCTGGCACCATGGGAGAGAGTAGCCACCTCTGGAGGCAGGCCAGTATTGGGGTAGATTGCCCCAAAAATACTACGGTGGAGGGGTAGCTGCCAGCAGTGGTGGTGGAGCAGAGGGGGCAGCAGCACATGACTTAAGGACAGCTTTAGTACTCTGCTAGAGCTAGATTAATAGCTTATCATAATTCTATCAGTTAATGTTAAAGTTATGGACAGTAACATAGCAAGAGAGAGAAATCTGGAACATGTTTCATTCTTTTATACATCTCAAATCACTTTCTTCTTATCATCACTTAAGTTTTTCTATCTTCACATAAATAAACAAAGCACCTGTTCCTTTCCCATCACCACAGCATCACCTTAGCACTCAGGAGACACAGATGGTTGATTGCTGAGGGCAGTCAATAATAAAAAGTTACACTGAAATCTTTTCTGTGAGTCTCCTTCTTGAGTCTGGGAGTGTGGATGTCTCTGGGGTGTTGTTGTTTCTTACCACCCAGGCATGTGTGATAGTCTTTACATATCCAGCTCTGGGCTAATGGTTGGTAGTCCTGTAACAACAACAAATTAGTTTAATTAAAGATTTTGAATATGCCATTGGAGATACATAGGGAGGAAATTGGTTTAGTAGAGACAGAACATAGAGAAGGGTCAGGAAGGAAAACATTCACTTCCATACGGTATTCCCAATCTGGGAGAGTTGAGTACAGTTGTGGGGTGAAGCTTAATTCTTCTGGAATTGGGGACAAGGCAATTGATCTTGGTGTCCTTTGAAACTTTTATAGAGCAGGGTCCTGTTGGGGTTGCTGTGTAGGAAGGAACATTGTCTTGAGGTGTGGATGTAAAGAATTTGAGCTGGGATAAGTGAATGAGGGAGTTGTCAATCTTAGCAGCTGTGGGCATTACAAGAATTACCTTGAAGGGACCCTGCCATTTGGGGTGAGGGGGTGGAGGGTGTTGGTCTGTAGGAGAGAGGAGGACCTGCTCACTGATGTTGACTGGGGGTAGACAGAGCTTGGTGCATGGTCGAGGTAGAGAGTGGTCAGTGAAGTTCCACAAGGAAGAACAGAGATGATCAAGGAGGGAGTGAGGACCCAGGGGTTAGAAATGACCTCCCATACATGAGTTCAAATGCTGTATTTGAGAGGGGCCGCTTGGGGAGAGGCCAGAGGCAAGAGCTTGACCCAGTTGAGGTGAAGTTCCTGTGACATTACAACAAGAGTGTTTTTTAAGGAGCGGTTAGTTCATTCTGTCTTTCCTGAGGACTGGGGGTGCTACAGAGTATGAAAATGCCATGGGATGCTGAGGGCTTTAGATAGGGTTTGGGAAATCTGGGAGGTGAATTCAGGACTGTTGTCTGACTAGAAGGAAGTGGGGATCCCAAATCCGGGAATAATCTTCCGGAGAAGGAGGTCAGAGACTATCTGAGCTCTTTTGTTAGTGATTGGGAATGCCTTTACCCAGCCTGAGAACATGTCCACTAGAACCAGGAGATACTTAACCCATCTGACTGTGGGCATGTGAGTAAAGTCAAGCTGCCAGTCAGTCCCTGGGAGGGAGCCCCTGGCCTGTTGGTTAGGAAAAGGGGTACTTCAGTATCTGGCGTCGAGGTCTGACATTTGACAGATTTTACAAGAGGCAGTAATAGTTCTTAAGAAATTCAAGTCCTCAGGGGTGGGCTGCAGGTGGGCCTTGACAAAGTGAGACAGAGCCTAGCTATCAGGATGAAAGAGCTGGTGTAGATGGGACAGAATTTGTCAAGTGTCAGGAGGTGACTGTGAGGATGTGGGTTGTAGTGTATGGATTCTCTGCAGTGGGAGAGGCAGGCCTGGGCCGTGGAGGGCTGCTGCTCCAGCTGCCTCATCAGCTTGGTTATTTCCCTTGGAGATTATGAAGTTGTCAGAGACTGACAATGAATATTTCCTATAGCTTTGGGGAGATGGGAGGCTTTTAGTATGGCCATAATTTTACCTGAATTAGATATGGATCCTCCCTCCCTTTGTTGTAAGTAGCCCGCACTCTTTCCAAATGGCAGCATGGGACAGGAGAATATAAAAAGCATATATATTTGGAGTCTGTTTGGAGGTTGTCCTTGTGCCAATTGGAAGGCACAGGTGAGAGCCATTAGTTCAGACTGTTGGTTAGTAGTGTGGGTGGGGAATGCTTGTGCTTCAACCACCCCAGTATCTGACACTGTGGTATAGCCTGCTTTTCAGGTCCCCTCAGGTAAAAAGGAGCTGCCATCTGTGTACCAGGGATAGATGACCTGAGGCAATGTGCCCTGTATGTGCCAGGGATGGGGCAGTGGTTCCTCTAGGGTTTCAATGCAAGAACGAGATGGGGAGTGGTCTGTGTTGAGTCAAGGAAGATTTGAGATATTGATGGTGTGCAAGATTGGAAAGTAAGTGTGGCTTCTTCCACTAGCGCCACCTGGAGAGAAAGAACCCAGGAAGGAGGTCGAGTCTGTAAGACTTTATAAGTTAAGGGGTGGGACAGGTTGTGGGGGGAGAAGACAGTGGTGGGTGACCCAAAGGTTAGGTTTTTGGATTCTCGAATGAGCTCAGTAGCTGCTAACGTATGTATGGAAGGTGCCCATCCCTGGGTGGTGAAGTCTAGTTTTTTTGACAGGTATGCCACAGGTACTAAGGAAGGTCCCAGTTGGTGGGCCAGGACCCCGAGGGCATATCCTTCTTTTTCTGTTACACAGAGGGAGAGGGGATGGGTTAGGTCTGGGAGATGAAGTGCTGGGGCCTGTTGGAACTTCTGAAAGGGCTTGGTAATGGGGGTGAGGAGGGGGTCATGTGAGGGGCCAAGGGCTGCCTCATATAAGGGGCAGCAAGGATGGAAAAACAGGGGATCCAGGAACGTAAGAAGCTGCTATTCCTAGAAACAAACAAACAAAAAATCTCCTATTTAGTAGAGGGGACTGAAAGGGACTGGATTGGGTGTTTTCTATTCAAGGAAATGGCTTTGTGGGTTGGGGTAATGGTTAGTCCCAAGTAGGTGACCTGAGGAGTGGACAGTTGGACCTTGGAAGCCAAGACTCTAGACCGAGCTGGACAAAAAAAATTAGAAGAGCAGAGGTGTTAGTTTGGCTAATTTGTAGGGATGGACTGCAGAGGAGAAGGCCATCTACATACTTTATAAGTTTAGATTTGGGGAGAGGCAAAGAGTAGATCAGAAGCCAGGGCCTGGCCAAATAGGTGTGGGCTGTCCTGGAAGCCCTGGGATAGGACAGTCCAAGTCAGCTGGGTGGAGAGGTGAGTGTCAGGGTCAGTCCAGATGAAAGAAAAAATATTTTGTGACTGGCTGCTGAGAGAGATAGAGAAGAAAGCGTCCTTGAGATCCAGGACTGAGAAATGGGGGGTTCTGAGGGGACAGTGGAGAGGAGTGTGTAAGGGCAGGCACCACAGGGTAGAGCGGGACCACTGTAGAATTTTAATGAGCTAGAGATCTTGAACCAGATGGTAGGTCCCATTGGACCTAACTGCAAGTATAGGGATATTAAAAGGAGAAGATATGGGACAAAGTAGTTTTTTTTTCCCCCTTAGGGGGTCAGGGGTGATGGGTTTAAGTCCCTTAAGGCTCTGGAGTGAGAGTGGATACTAGGCTTGAATAATGTACTGGGTGGTGTCCTGTAATTGGATGATAATGGGGGAATAATTAGATGATAATGGTGTCTAGCAACAAAGAGGTTTTGGGTGTCTCAGACTTGGGGGTTCACCTTGGAGGCCAGCAGAGGAAATGACATGTTGGAACCAGTAGGATGGGTGGCTAGGAGGAGGAAGAGAGGAGCTGCTGGTGAGTCTGGGGTCAGGTGAATGGGGGAGCAAAAGAAATAGAAGATTGCACTTTGGCTAAAAGATCCTTTTCCAGTCAGGGGGCAGGACAAGTTGGCACCATCAGGAAGGAAAAAAAAAAAAAAAAAAAAAAAAAAAAAAAAAAAAAAAAAAAAAAAATGAGTAAGAGGCGTGCCCCTGAAAATGTAATTGAGTGGTGGGGTTGGGTTTGATGAGGTAGGTAAGGCTGTCCCCCTACCCTGACAATAGGGAAATGAGAAGGAGATGTGGTTCCCCCAAATTCCACCAGGATTGAGTAAGTGATCCCAGTGTCCAAGAGGAAGGAGATGGGCCGCCCTGATACTGTGATGACTGCCTGGGGCTCCCTGTCAGAGATGACCGTGGTCTGGTCAAAAGAACCCAGTTCCCCTCAGTTGTTCATGGCCAGGTCTAAAATGTTGGCTGAAGGGGGGGTCTGCATCTGATGTCCCCATGCCACAGGGCACACGAGGGCAGTCAATAGCCCAGTGTCCCTCTTGGTGGCACACTGGACATGACCCAGGTGGCCTGTGGGGATTAGGGCAAGCTCAGGTCCAGTGACCATCCTGACCACATTTGAAGTAGGGACCTAGTGGTCCTCAAGCCCCAGGGAGCAGGGAGCCCAGGCAGTCATCGAGGCTGGTCAGATGGCCTCGGTCAGCGTTTGGTATTTCTGTTTAAGAGTTTTTTTCATCTCTCCTGTGGTACACTTTAGAGGCCAGTGCTAACTTCCACCTGTGGGGTTAGGGCCCTCTCTCTAGATGCTGAAGCTTGGCCCTATGTCAGGGAAGCTCTGGGAAAAGAAATAGGTCCTAAGGAGTTGTCTGCCCTCTGGGTTTTCAGGGTCTAGATTAGTCTACTGTAAGAGGGACTTTGTGAGGCGTTCTAGGAACTGAGATGGTTTTTTCTGTCTGTCCTGGATGATTTCCTGGAGTTGTTTTTAATAGTTAACCAGTTTAAGGGGAGCCTTATGGAGACCACCCAGGAGCTAGGTTGTAAACAGATCTCTAGTTAGACTGCCCCATCAGGGATCTCGGTCAGGGACTGCCTCAGCCCCAGCCAGGTGTGCTGGGTTAGTCTGGTGTATTTCATCTGCATGTGCTCTAGCCTGCTCCCAAACTCACCTGCATTTCTCAGGAAGTAGGTTGTTAGTTAGAATCATCTATGTCATGGAAGGTGAGACTACACGATTGGGTGATACATTGGAATCCTTTAATGAAAGAGGCAGAGTTAGACGTATAGGACCCTAGTTTCTTCTCTGTTTGAGAGAGTTCACTTAAGAGGAGTCCATCCACCCTGGAGAGCTCTCACAAAAGTAGAACTGTCTCGGGGTTGGAATGGGTAGAGAGGGATGGAAGGGGTCCCACAGTGGTGTGAGAATGAGTAACAGGAGGGGTGAAAATGGGTGCCAGAGTCGAACAGTTAGAACTACAGCCCGTTGCTGGAGAGGAGGGCGGGGCTAGAGGAGCTAAGGAGCGGTCGTATGTTGAAGTCGGAATAGTGGGGTTCTCAGCAGGGTCCAGAGTAGTGGAGGGTTCCTCTAGTTCAGACTGCACAGCCAGGAGGATGAGTGGGCAAACAGGAAGCACAGAGAGAGGGTTCGGAGCTCAGGTAAGAGAGGCCTGAACATAGGGCACCTCCCTCCACTTACCAGACCGCTGGCAGAAGTTAGAAAGATCCCTTAAAATATTGGGGTGTAAACTGCCATTAGGCAGCCATTTTGACTGGTTCTCTAAGGGGTATTGGGGCCAGGTCTGCCTGTAAAGGCGGAAGAGTTTAGGAGGCCTTAAGTTGGGCACTAAGGGTAGAGTTTGAGGTTTTCTAAAAGGTGTCCCCGAGGGGAGGTTGGGCTTATGCTACTAGGTGCAGTTCCCATGAGTGAGGCAGCCAAAAAAGAGATCCAAGGCCTGCACTTTTTAGCGTCCCAAAAATTCAGGGAGGGTTGACTGAGGAGGCACACTCAGTGAGTCGTCGCACACACGGGGCAGGGGCCAGGGCTCTGAGCCAGAGAGACACGTGGGTTGCCTGGTACCAGGGCTTGTCTGCGGGGCCTAGAACCGTGGTCCAGAGATGAAGCCTCGCTGGTGGGGAACGGGGTGGTTGTCAGCGAAGCAGGCCAGCTGTAGCCCTGAAAGCCATAGCTGGGTGTTCCCCTGTCTCCAAGGGAGCCACTGGGGTGCTGGATGCTCAAGGGTCACTCCCAGGGCTCCAGGGAAGCCTTTACCTGACCGGATCAGGGGAGCTCACCCAGCGTGCCAGTGTGGGGTGGAGGGCCCAGCGGTCAGGAAAGGGAGGCTGTGTAGATGGATGGGTCCAGGGTCCCAGAGTGCCTCAGGGCGCCAAGAGGGCCTGCTGGGTCTCTCCACACCAAATGTTCTAGCTAACGGTGGTGAGGAGGATTCACACCACACAACAAACTCATGTGGAAGGTTTTATTGGGAAAAAGGAAGGAGAAAGGTGCAGAGACCGGCCTCTGGGGCGGAGCTCACTGCTTTGTTGTTTTGTTTTTTGTTTTGTTTTGTTTTTAGAAACAGGGTTTCTCTGTGTAGTTTTGGTTCCTGTCCTGGATCTCGCTCTGTAGACCAGGCTGGCCTCGAACTCACAGAGATCCACCTGGCTCTGTAGACCAGGCTGGCCTCGAACTCACAGAGATCCGCCTGGCTCTGCCTCCGGGGTGCTGGGATTAAAGGCCTGTACTACCTGGCCGGAGCTCACTCTTAAGGGGACTAGCACATGCGCACAGATGTAGCAGTCACAGGACCCTGGCTAGGTACCCGCCTGAATGTTAGCAAGCGCATGTGCACAGGGGGTGCTCTTAGTGGCTGCAGGTGAGGACCCCAGGGGCGGGCATAAGCCTGAGTGCTAACGGTGGTGGTTTTGTTGTAGGAGGTGGTGGTTGGTTGGTTGATTGTAGGGGGTGGTGGTTGGTTGATTTGGTTTAAGCCAGGGCCTCTCACTGAACCTGGACTTCACCTATTCGTCCTAGGCTGACTGGGCAGCAATCTCCGGAGCTTCACTTGTGTCTGCCTCCTGAGTGCAGGGATCACAGGTGTGTGCTGCTGGGTTCAGCCTGTCGCACAGGTGCTAAGAGCCACCACATCCTAGTCCTCTGGCTTGTGAGCCAAGCGCCCTTCCAACAGAGCCAGTTCCCCAGACCCCATGTGTAACTCCTATCCTGTCCTCTGTGTGACAAGGCTTGGTTCTTGGAGCTGATTTCCAGGGCGGCTCACCAAAGCATGTTCATATTCGAGGACATCTTTTGTTACTTTGCCGAAAAGCACCATCCACTCATTTGGACGTGCAGGTCATTCTGGAAACACTGATTTTCCGACTGAAATGGTAAGCATTCCGGATGTAGCACCAAAGGCTTGAAACAATTAAGCTCCAGCAACAAATGCCTCGTTGAGCAGCGGCTGTGTCGAAACAGGACCCCGCATACCACTCTCGGGCCTTAACGGCTCCTGTGTGCTCACCTGGGCTCCGATGTCCTTCTCCATATCCAATTTTCACTCCTTTCCGTTTCTCAAGGGCTATGCTTTTTTCACTAACCTTTCTCTGAAAAGCGACGTCTTGCTTGCTAATAGGCCCTCTTCCGCTGTGAAAGAGCAAGAGGCTTGCTGGGAAGAAGCAGGGTGGTGCTGATGGGACCACGAGCTCGGCTGGGAGCTCTGGAAATCTGAGCCATTACGCGTCGCTTCACAGGCAAACTCAGAGAGAGGCTGCTGTTGGCTTTTATGAGCACCGAAAGAAGTCTCAGCTGCTTGGGGTTTATGGAACACTTGCCTTCTCTGACTTTTCACACAAATTATGCAGCTACAGCTACATATCCAGAACAAAGAGGATTAGGAGCAGAGATGCGGTGACCGGTGACCGGTGTTGAGGAGAGGCAGATATTTTGGACGTGGTGTGCTATTGCCAAGTAAAACTAGACCTTTGCCCCTCAGGGCTCAGCTGCCGTCCTAGGTCCAATGACAATGGTTTCCAGGTGCTTCTTCCCCTTAAAAAAATGTGTATCTGGAGCTGAAGGAGTGGAGGATGCTGATCTCTAGGTCGTGGGACCCTGGTGTGCCTGGCCCCCTGGGCAGCGCTGTCCGAGGGGCACAGAGACCTTCAAGTAGAACTCAGTATTTCTCATCTCTCACCAAGAACAAATTCACTGTCTCCAACACATAAAAAGAAACATGGATTTTTTTTTTTTAACTGTAGATCTCACAGAGAGATACTGGCAAGGTTTAGATCGAGCACAGCATGGCGACTTTTATAGAAATTAAAATTGGGATCTTCACAGAGAGTTCTCTCAGCTACCACCCTACCCTTCGATCCGGCCCACACAGAGGGTCTAAGTTTTTCTCATTCTTCTGGATCTTGCTTATTCCCCTCTGACCCTGTCCTCCTTCAGCATCCTCTACCATCTATCACTCAAACAACCAGGTTTTTCTAACACTAGCAACTTAGTGGACTCTTAACTCTGTGCCTCAGACACCCCCCACCCCGACTTCCACCCCCACCTCCACCCCCCATTCCCATCCCCACCCCCACCCTCACCCCCACTCCCACCCCCACCCCCACCTCACCCCCCACTCCCACCCTCACCCCCACTCCCCACCTTCACCCCCACTCCCACTCACCCCACTCCCACCTTCACCCCCACTCCCACCCCCCCCCACTCCTCACCCCCCACCTCCACTCCCCACCCCTCACCCATTCAGTTCAGCAAACAAAAGACTTCTTTTGGAGCCAGCTGGGTATTGTATATTACAAGTAATCTTTCTCAGTCACAAGTAATCTTTTCATTTGTCACGGCACAGTTGGTTTAGCATGCCAACTCCTGCTGAAATTCTAAGTCCAGTTTCCAAAGGCCTCTTCCTCAAGGACAGTTCAGCAAAAAGCCTGAACCTTTCCTTAGGAGAATTGTTTCATGTGGGTCTAAAGAAAGGGCATGAGATGGGAAGAAACCAAAGAATTCAGAATAAAGAGAAGATAACATGAAATGTATGGAGTTTTATGTGGGGTCCTTCTGTTCATTTCTTCACTGTGTTTTTAGAGCTACAGTTCACAAAGAAAATGGAGGGCTCTCTAGAGAAGTTAAAATAAATCTGTGAAGTCTAAATTCTAGTAAGAGGCACAGCTAGGCTCCTAAGGCAGGCCCAGGACTCCAGAGTCCAAGGTCTTTTTTTATGCTCTATCATCTTCAATGAGTTTGGGTTCCAAACTCATCTATCATCTGACCAAACTTCTTTTTCTTATTTTTTTTTATTTATTTTTTAAATTACACTCATGAAATTCATTACTTACACTCATGATATTAATCACATTTGTGGTATTCATAGATTACATTCGCAGCATTCATTCAATTATATATATATTTTAATTTTAAATGTCAATTGTCATTTCTTGAAGGGGGTAGGAGTTCTTAAATACAGGCTTACAGAACAATGGGAGGACCCCGGAGGGCAGAAGTTCGCTACTGATGTTTTACAATCTTGCATCTAAGCTGTTAATGCCCATTATTCAGGATACACAGACAAGGAACTTCCCTTAAGCATTCAGGTGGGTGGAACCTGGCAGGGAATTAGCATTGGGAGGTTATCAAGGTCAAGGTCCACAAGCAAGGCAACAATTACCCAAAACGGGGGCCAGGGCCCTGCAGGTCCCCCTTTTATTAAAAAATGAGTTTCTGACTTGGGTTGCGTGGGACGTCAGCAGGTCACCTTACCTGTCATGGAGATGTCTGCCCAGGCCACACAGGTGCTCTGTCTTAGGTTGGTGAGTGCCCCCCCCCCCCCCCGCATTACCCATCTCTGAATACTCATTATCATACCAGCTCAATCATGTGTGAGGTGCATGGTTAATTGCTGCCAAAGATCTCAAAATGGCACTGGGCTTGCAATCTGTGTGTTCGATACAGAAAAGACCAACAGAGGTCCTATCTCACCCATAGCCAGTAGGCCTGACCAAACTTCTTGTCAGCTCAGAGTTGCACTATTCACAAAATCCCTCTCCTCTCTGTGGCAGTTTGAAGGTAATTGGCCCCCATAGGCTCATAGGGAGTGGCACTGTTAGGAGGTGTGGCCTTGTTGGAGGAAGTGTGTCACTGTAGAGGTGGGTTTTGAGGCTTCCTATGCTCAAGCCACACCCAGTGTGACAGTTCCACTTCCCGTTGCCTGAAGGTCAAGATATAGAATTCTCAGTTCCTTCTCTAACTTCATGTCTGCCTGTCCCACCATGATGATAATGGACTAAAACTCTGAACTGTAAGTCAGTCCCAACTAAATGTTTTTCCTTTTAAGAGTTGTTGTGGTTATGGTGTCTCTTCACAGCAGTAGAAACCCTAACTAAGATACTCTTTTACTGAAACCTGGCACAGAGATAGCTAGATGTAACAGCTTCTCCAGGCTGAATGTCTACCACTCACTGGACTGCCAGCCTTACTGAAGCAGCCGCATAGGTCCTGACTTCTCAGAGGAGAGCCAAGGTTTGCTGTGAACAAGGGTTTAAGTGGTGTTGTGGAAGGGATCACAGACCTGTGGTCAAGGCAGAATTTAGTAAACAACAAAATAAGTCAATGTCCGCCTCTCTATCTTTGATTTCTTTAGAGACAAAGTTTATACAAAGTGTAGTATAATAGGAAATAAAAGAGAATTAGTATTATGGGCCAGTTCTCACAATGTCTCCCAAACATATAAAACTGATTGTTTTCTTTATTTTGTGTCTAGATGATTTAGCAACTCAGTATGAACAGATTTACTCTTGGAATCTAAACGAGGACAGAACATAACTGCTTCTCCCTGTTATCTCCAAGATGTGTTGTTTTTATCCACACAGGACAGGCTGCACATGGACCCCTTCCACTGCCCCTCGGGGCCTGGAGGAGTCTTACTCCAGGGACTTAATTTCTTTCTACACCCAATTTCTCCAACTATAAGAGGAACCCAGTAGACTAGATACCCCTGGGTTCCCTTCCAGCCATGTGGTAAGCGAATGGTAAACAGCTGTGAGACTCCATTCATTCATCCTTCCATTCTGAAAGAAGCCCAGGCTCATTATATTTACCAGCAAATCTACCTCCAGGATGATGAAAACGAGAAGGGAAGGGAAGGGCACAGAGCAGAGGGTAAGCAGAGGCAGGCAGAAGGTAAGGCGCTGCAGGGAAATGCAGTGAGCTGACATGACTTGGGCTGTGTGCACATCCTACTTCCTCTGGTCACGTCCTTCCACGTTCTACCTACTTTACCTTAATTACACTCAGCTAAGAAGTCCCCCGTGTGGGACTCTCGATTTCGTTTTCTGGATCTTTAGTAAAAGCACAGCAGACAGCACCCCAGCTACTTTCCAGATGTGTGAGCAGGGATATAGCAGTTTCCAGCTGTTTGGCCTTTCAACTCTGATGTTTACAGAAACTAAGCACTGGTCTAGGAGGTGACCGGGAGGGGAGGGTGCACTCCATCTTAGTTATTTTGTTGCTGCTGCTTGTTTATTTGATTGTTCTTAGAAACAGGGTTTCACTACAGCACCCGAACTCATAACAACCCACTGAGTGCTGGGATTACAGGCGTGAGCCGCCATATCTAGCATTAACAATGTACAATTACACAGGAGGATTTTTCCAAGACTAGTATGTGAAGGTTTTGATGAGACCACAGATGGTCAGAGATCTTGTGACTGTGGCCTCTGGGAGACTGAAGACATGTATCCCAGAGATATTGTTCAGATTTTGACCTCTACAGTATTTAACCTATTTCTCACTCAGCCGTACTGGAACATCCTCCTTCTCTTGGTTTCTGTGATACCATGTCCTTTTATTCGTTCTCTATTTCTCATCCACTCTCCAAACCACCTTCTTTCCACAGATTCCTTACTCTCTGGGAACTGCCATCCATTCTGCTCTCAAGGGTGCCCACCATCTCTACCTATTCTGAACTAGAAAGTACCTGTGCTGCTAGTCCAGACTATCCAACTGCCTACTCAGCACACACCAGGACACCCCACAGGGTGTCTACAACTCAACATGTAAAACCAAAGTTCACTTCATCATGAGTTCCCTGTCTCCACGAGTAACTCCACTCCTGCCTTCGCTGCCTGAGATGGAGAGCTGGACTATGTTCTTGGTCCTCCTTTTCCCTACCAATGCCAGCTCACCAATCATCAGACTCAGCTGACCCCATCCCTACATCGCTCCTGGAATCTGCCCACGTCCCTTCGTGTACACATCTGCTCCCTCAGGCAGCCAATCCCCTTCACATTTGAAAAGCCCTAGAAGTTTCCACCGCCACTTCTCTTTCTCCCATAGTTGAGTGGGTGTTTCCCACCAAGCGGAAATGTGATTGTTTGCCCTTGCCATGGCTCTTAAGATTAAAAAAATTCAAGATTCCATTGGATAGCTCCAAACCATAGTCACATAGATAGTCACATAGATGGCCCTGGTTAACCTTAGTGGGTTACAAAACACAATGAATAGATGTGAATGTGAGCGAGATTTGTGGGAACGTGGGAGGGTGGACAGTGGTGGGAGGGACGTGGAAGGTGAGAGAGGTCAGTATGCAAGTTGTACGTGTGTGAAACTGTAAATAGTAATCAATTTTTAAAAGAAAATGTGAATCAAGCATAGCTTATTACATAAAAGGCCGTCAGTAGCATTCAGATGTTTATTTTTGAATAATAAACATACATTTATAAAACGGAATCACAGGATAGAAGACACTTTTCCTTTTCCTTTTATGAATTATATGTCAGGGGTATATTTCTTTTAAAAATATTGATTAACACATAAATTCAGACTTGTTGAGAAGGATCAAGGTTTCTGACTTGTATTCTGTACTCCAGGTTTAATACGCTTTTTTCCAGTTCTTCAAAAGAGCGTGGTCTCTCTCACTCACAGGCTTTTCCATCAATAATTCCTACTTACTGAGCACTGTTACTTCCCTACTTCTGCTTCACTGTCACCCAAACACCCTTCTTAACTCCCTTCCCCCACACACCCACAGGGCAAGCATCAGACGACCACAGTGCTCACTGGTATTCACTCAGCTGTCCACTTTGCCACAGTCCATGAGAAGACGTCCATACCCTATCTCAGCACCCACAGCCATGACCAGCATGCAGGGGCTCCATCCAGATTTGCAGAATAAATAACGTTTTAAATGCATCACCACTTTAAACAACAGCAATGTGGGTATCTAATCCTACTTTATTTGTGTGCAATGTAAGCTAACTGCTGAAGAAAAAAATATCTAGTTCATTTTCTGCTTGGCAAGCATTCTACTGACCTATACCCCAGCCATCATTTTCTCTTTTTAAACTTCTCTTTAAGCAATAGAATCTGTGTTTTCAAATGAAACCTGTGCTAGCTTTCATTATATAACAGTTTATATAAAGTGCACCCAGAATAGGGCTTCTCATGTAGGAACTGGGTCTTGGGGTCACTCTCAATCTTGAAAAACCAAGGAACCATGAGAACACCTAGAACTTCATTTGCAAACTACTAATCCAGCCAACCCTGCTGCAACGCAGACAGAGTCATGCCACTTGACACATGCGTGAAGTATGACACATGAACTACGAGGCACTTCCATTAATAGGATTTGCCTCACTAACAAAATGAGGAGGCTAAGTGGTGCCATGGAACAAGTCTATTTTGACTTTCCTGACGGCGTTCTTCCAACTCGTACTGAGGAAAGACACTTTCTCAGAGATGTAGAGTCCGACTCTGTAAGGGCATAGACAACTTGGGAGGTGGTTCTGCACAGGGAAAAGCCTGAGGACTCACCCTGGTGCTCTCTGCTTCAGGTGGAGCCCAGAGTCTCTATGAAAATTTTTCTTGGTGGTGGCGGGGGCGGACTGACTCCAGAGCCCGGGAGCTCGCTAGGTGGCATGCACTCTGCCACTGAGCTGTGCCCCGGCAACACATGGAGAGTTCTAAGCCTTGTGGGTTAGCATTTCCCCTTATCTACTCAGAACTGAAGTCCAGGGTTCTTTGCCTTTCAAAGTTTCTCTCATGAATTGTGTTTCCTGCCAAAGAGAACCAAGTTGCTCCAGACTGAACAGCGTGGTAGAAAAGCAGATACATAGGACACTTATCAAGAGGAAATCATAACCACTCCAAACTTTGAAGTGCTTGGGAGAGAAGTACCATAGAGGCCCACACAGGGCAGGGTGAGGCTGTCCTATCTACCATTCTGGGGATTGAACCTGCATGTTCAGATGTTCAGGGCTCTGAACCAGTGAACATCCACCTCAGCCTGAAATCCAGCAAGCAATTGCTTCCTCATGATTTATTGTGGAAAATGGGAATGGTTTTGAAATTTATAAATAGTGCTTGTTTTGACTATAGGCAGAGCTTGAAGTATGAATAAAACCCCAGTATTTTAAAAACATCTAATGGGGAGCACGGAATCATAGCATGCTTGAGCAACAGTATGATTAAAATCTCATTTTCTTTTATTGACTGCAATATTAAGAAAGAACCAAGGAAAGGAGCTTTTGTAATAACAGTTGAATTTTGACACTAGGGCCCTTGGGGAAAAGCTACGTTCTAACTTGGCTTACACTGACTCCACTGCGACACCCAGTAAACTCAACATAATTTTGTTATAAAAAAATGAGTTTTTACAGAGGCAGATGAAGCAACTATCTGCCTGTCTGCTTAATAATCAGCACAGTCAGACTATAAGGATGGATAAGACAAGTCGATTTAGTTCTTCACTGAAAAGATTACAATCTAACATTTGGTCTCAGAAATTAGCAAGAAAATGGAGATAGATTTAGAGTAGGATGTGTTGCCATAGTAGTCAACAGAAGAGACTCAACCTAGCCAGCGCCCTGAAGGGAGGCCTCTGGGCGGGTCCCCCAATGCTGAGCCTTAAGGATAAATGAGGTTGAAATGAGGGAAGAGGGAGGGGTTCTGGGGGAACCGGAAGAGTTCTGGATGAAACAGGAACAATGCAGTGCTCACTTGCTGCACCACATGGCTGGAATAGGAAGTGTTGTCAGGGGATTTAGCTAACATAGTGGCCAGACAAAGGCCACAAAAGGATATGAAGAGGAGGAGTATGAACGTCACTCTAGAAAAGCGGTTCTCAACCTATGGGTCCCGATCATCAGAAAACACATATTTCCAATGGTCTTAGGAACTGGGATTCCACTCAATATCAAAATTACAGTTATGGAATAGCAACAAAAATAATTTTATGGTTGGAGGTCACCACAACATGAAGAACTATATTAAAGGGTCACAGCATTAGAAAGGTTGAGAACCACTGCACTAGAGGATTCTGGGATTCAAGCAGAAAAAGATCATGATCAGATAAGCAAGTTAGAAATAATATGTTAGCAGTATGTTACCAAGAAATAATTTTCAGAATTGAAAACATGTCACATACAATGAAACCCACTACTTTATATGTCCTCTTAGTCACTTTTCTACTGATGTGAAGAGACACCATGACCAAGGTAACTTATAGAGCGAAAGAGTTAATTTGAGTCTTACAGTTCCAGAGGGTTAGAGTCCACGACCTCTTGGTGGGGAGCTGGCAGCAGACAAGCATGGCCCTGGAGCAGTAGCTGAGAGCTCACATCCTGATCTCCACCACAAGGCAGAGAGAGAGAGAGAACTGGAAATGATGGGGACCTTTGTAACCTCAAAGCCTGCCCCAGTGACACACCTCCTTCCCAAACAGTTCACTAACAGAGGACCAAGTATTCAAATATATGAGCCTGTGGAGGCTGTTCTCATCCAAACCATCAATTGTACTAACCTGAAAATAACCAGCAAGTATACTGCACACATGTGTGCTTAAAGAGGCCCAAGCTTCGAGATGGCTCAGTGGTCTGCTGCCAAGCCTAATGACCTGAGTTTGATTCCCAGAACCCACATGGTGGGAGGGGAGAACTAACTCCAGGAAGCTGTCCTCTTAACCCATAAGTGTGCTATGATGCATGTCCATACACACAAAACAAATAAATAAAAATGTAATTTAAAAAAAGTTTTTTGAAAGCACTAGCAAAAAAAATTTCACAAAAACAAAAAACACCCCTGCACCTCTTTTTAAGTTAGAATGAACTGTGGCTGGCAGAATCGCCATGGCTGAGACATGCTCTGCCCATGAGGGATCCTCCCTGGGTGATTTGCCAACCTCCACTGCTCGGTGAACCCCATGAGCTCCCACAGGCTGCCGTGCTCGGTGTTTGTTAGAGGGGAAAGAATTCAGATGACAAAGGAGGCATTGGCATTAGTGTTCTTGAAATGAGCCCTAAGTCGTTCACTAGTACTAAACCAAGTAGGATGCAGAGAGTCCTGCATAGGAATCACTTCGGACAACCACAGGATGATTTTTACAAAAGGACACAGCTTTACCTGTTGAGCGTTGCCGCCTGAAATCTGACCTCAAATCAGGAAGACTGAAAAGTGCGTGACGGCAGGAGCCTGCTCACCTCACGCTGCAGAAAAAGCCAGGAAGTTTGGGGTTGTGAACATCATCTCCCCCAAATTTGGGAGGGATGTGAAAATTCCACTAAGCACTTGAGACCTTAGCTCGATGCTTCCTCACTGTGCTGCTGCTGCGCTGAACAATACAGCGGCTGTCAAGGCAGCAGGTGCTGGTTTGCCATGCATCCTCAGCTTTTCTCTCCAAGCCAGCGGACGTTTCCAAGAGGGCTGTGATTTTCGCTGGCACTCAGAACACTGACCCCAATACAGTTGCAGCACTGATCGTCAGCTCAGTCTGCTGGGCTTCACCCTGAGTGGTCCTGGGGCCTGGAATACAAAACATAGGCTGGAAGCAACTGCCTGTGCCTCAAAACCTGCGTGTTAGCATGTGTGCCGTGGGCTTGGTCCTGGAGCAGAGTAAGAGCCTTGGCAGCAGCCTTGGAGATGCTTGGTTCCCTTCATCAAAGACAGGCGGAAGAGCATGTGATATCATTCGTCGTCCTCAAGGACTGTGCGTGTGATTAGCGGGGTCCCCCAGGAGGGATGATGGCTGCTCCCTTCTGTATAGGCAGTGCCAGAGGAGCCAGTACTTGTGGAGGAATGCTTTCGTCGTAACGAAGCTATGGAACTCGGGATGAGCTCCTTGGAAGGGCGTAGGCATGTAGCAAGCACCGGGGCCTCCATATATAATGTAATGCTGTCACAAGGGAAGATATTCAGAAGTTGGCAGGCCCCAAGCAAAGCTTTTTGGAGATAGAGCAATTGGGAAGACATCCTAACCAATATATAGTCTGACTTCGAACCAAAGCACAAATTGAAAGTAACTTGGGAATTGTTACAAAAATTTACTGTAGTATTGCCTCTCAAATAAGTTTGTGATCAATTCTTCTTTCCCCAAAGAACAGTAAAACACTCACAGCTCTCTGCAGAGCTGGTGGGCCTCAACGGCCATCATAAGCCTAACAGAAGCTAGAAGCTTTTTTTTTTCCCCTAGTCTCTAAGCTGCTTTCCCAATGCATTCCAGTGTTTCTTGTCTATTCCAGTCACTCTACAGAAAGAGACGAAGTGGGCCATTTGAGGGGCTCCCACGGGGAGTAGTTTAGGTGTAAAATGCTCAGCCCTAGGAGACTGACAAGGTGGCTGTCAATGGTGCCTGCCGGGACCTGTAGTTCACAGCACAAGGTGGTAGTATGGTTTTGATAGGAACACTAGGCTAAGGAAGAGTTGTTTATACATCACAATTGTTTAGCTCTAAGAAAGACTTAGTTGACTTGTATGTTGACGGGGAAAAATCATAAGGCAGAGAAGTTGTGGGGTACATCTGTGGGGGGGGCATGGTGGAGAACATGAAGTTTCTAGGTAGACTGGATCAGAACATACTGGAATATTTAATCATGAACAAAATGAAAAGTTCCACTTACGATAAAATGGGGGAAAGAGGGACAAGATAATTGGACAGTGGTAAAATTGGGGGATTTTTTCAGGAAGTTGGCAAGGGTTTGGATGTAGATGAGTGAGTAAGTGTGAGGATGGAGGGGGAACTCACATACCATGAGAAAAACCAGAGAATACCTAAAGACTGGGAAGGGAAGTTTGGAATCCCAGCTAGCAGACTCTGAGGAGAGAGGGCCTTCCTGGGCACTGAAAGACTAGAGTTGTGTTAGTTATGTTTCTTATTGTGACGTAACGCCCAACAGGACCAACTTAAGGGAGAGGGGTTCCATTTAGCTTGCAGTTTTAGGGGACACAGTTCATTGTGGCAGCAGAGTGAGGCAGCTGATCACACTGCACCCACAGTCAGGAATCCGAGTGAACAGGAAATGGGACCAGGCTCTCCAACTTCAAGGCCCGCCCAGTGACCTACTTCTGAAGCACTTTTTAATTTAAATTAGAATAGTTTTTTAAAAGGAAATCCACTGGAGAAGTAATACTGTAGATAGCTTGTAAACAATGTGATCTTGGAGAGCAGACATCAGACTTCTTCACAGCCCTGTGTTGAAGTAGATGTCCATCATAGAAACTTTGCTGCAAAGGGAATATGATATTGTTTTAGTCTGGAACATAACTAACCTTTGGTGGTGTTGTGGATGATGTTAGACACTTTGGGAATAGCACTGTCTAAATTAACTCAGGTCTCATATTGTGCAGAACCCACGGGACACAGCATGATGAACTGGGGTACAAATATATTTGCCTCTCTTGCTCCAAAGCTCTCCAGGTTCCTGCTGGTATCCATCCACTGTGAAGTTAGAGGCTCCTCTATGGAGCAGAGTTCCATTAGCTGTTCATTGAACAGCTCACCGTCTGTCCATCCATCCCCCCCAACCCCCTGCTGGATGCTCCTCTTCTGTGCGTATGTTTTCTACCCTGAAAATAGCTTTTACCAACTATTGAGTATGTATCAGAAAAAAAATGAAATTTAGATAACAAATTGAAGAATAATGCAAAAACATCCAAATATTCAGCACTGCCCTTCAGATATATGGGACCATAAGCAAATACTTTTGTGAGGTCTCTATCCATAGGAGTAATTTCATTTAAAAAACTGTAAAACAGAATATATGGACCAATATGAGGAATTGTGATTTATCAATAAAAATTTAAAATAAATTATAAAAATAGAAAGGTTGCCCCTTGGTGTCTGCTGGGGATTGGTTCCAAGATTCTCAAGAATTTTTTTTTTTTTTTTTTTTTTTTTTTTTTTTTTTTTTTTTTTTTGGTTTTTCGAGATGGGGTTTCTCTGTGTAGCTTTGCACCTTTCCTGGAACTCACTTGGTAGCCCAGACTGGCCTCGAACTCACAGAGATCTGCCTGCCTCTGCCTCCTGAGTGCTGGGATTAAAGGCGTGCGCCACCACCGCCCGGCTAAGAATATTTTATACAGTGTTACAGTACTTTCATATAGTTGAGCTGTGTCCTCTTGAAATGACTTATAGTCAGAGTGCAATCTGAATACTCTAACATGGTTGTTATACTATATTGTTCCCGGAATATTAACAAGGGCGAAGTCCACATTCAGCATAGACACAATTTAAATACTTTCTGTCTGTGACTGAATGTACACGTAATGTAGACCTCAAGCGTCCCCCAAAACCTCAAGGTCACTAAGGCAGCGGTATTCAGGATGCCTCCTTGAGAGGTGATTAGCCTCATGAGAAGGTAATCCATTGGTGAGTGAGCTTAAGGGGATGTCAGGAGGAAGTACAACTTTAGGAGGCAGTGCTTAGTTAGAAGAAGTAGGTCCCTCAGCATGCCCCGCCCCACCCCTCCCTCTCCCTCCCTCCCTCCCCCTCTGTCTCTCTTCCTCCCCCTCCTCCCTTCTCTCCCTCCCTCCCTCCCTCTCCCTCTCTCTTCCTCTCTCCCTCCCTCTCCCTCTCTCTTCCTCTCTCACCTACCCCTGTCTCTCCCTCCCTCCCTCCCTTCCTCTTCCTCTCTCCCTCTCTTCCTCTTCCTCCCTCCCTCTCCCTCCTCCCTTCCACTCCCTCCCTCCCTCTCTCTCCCTCCCCCTCCCCTTCCTCCCTTTCCCTCCTAGACATTATGAGTTGACAGCTTTGCCCTACCTCTGCCTCTTCACAGTCCCAGAAACCATGAAGCCTAGCGATCGAAGGCTGAAACCAAACTCCTCCATTCTCCTCTAAGACGAGTTCTGCATCAGATACATTTCCATTTACAATGTTTCTGTTCTCAGTGTTTTCTAACTTCTGTCTTTATAATCCCCAGGTTATCTAGAGAGGACACTACTAATCCATACAGAGCTGTCATTGCTCTTTTTTAGAAATTTCTAACTTAATTGCACTGTGATTAGAAATTCTGGTCTATGTGATTTCAGTGTCTCTAAAATTACTGTGGGCAACTTTATAATCTTAGAAATTTGGGCAGTTTTTTTTAAAAGACTCCATGTTAGCTGAAAAGGGTGTATAATCAATCTCCTGCAGTGAGGTGCAGTGTTCTTTCCAGTCACTTTGGGTTCTAATCTGTCCTTTTACTGAGTTTGTGGCTTGATCCAGGTATTTCCACGTTGAGGGCACTCTCCTGTCATCCTGAAGAACTAACTCACCCTCTTAGCAAAATGACTCCCTAGCTCAGAACAGTTTTGGCCTTGAACACTATTTTGTCTGGTATTATTATAGAAATACCAACTCTTCTGGACTCCTCTACAAAATACAGAGGTTGATCTCCTTCTTCTTCTTTTTCTTCTCCTTCTCCTTCTCCTCCTCCTCCTTCTTCCTCCCTCTCTCCCTCTCCTCCTCCTCTTCTTCTCTTTCTCCTCCTCCTCTTCCTCCTCCTTCTTCACCTTCTTGTCATGATTTTTTTCTAACTCCTTCTAAGTCAAGATGCCGTCTATCTCTAGTTGCTTAAATTTTTGATATTTTTAACATTAGTTCTCTCCTTTATTTTTTGTGTTTTTTAATGGGTCTTGAATATTCCATATTTTACTTTTCTCTGTTCTCATCTACTTTTATGTTTATTATTTTCCACTTTTCACAGTTTTCCTTTTTTGTTAAGAAATCATACACTCTGTGTGTGTGTGTGCATGTGTGTGTGTGTGTCTGTGTGTGTGTGTGTGTGTGTGTGTGTGTGTGTGTATCCTGCATGTATGTCTGCACCTTGTGCATACATGGTACCAGCAGAAGCCAGAAGAAGGTGTCAGATCCCTTTGGCATCAAATTCCTACATGAACACACCTCCGAAGTTTTCCTTCTTTTTTTTTTTCAGTTATTACTTAAATTCTGCCTGCCTTCTCCCTTCTTCCCCATGTGTATAGAATTGTGATCAGACGCTCCTCACAATGTCTCATGTTGTATAAACTCTTTTTCATATTTCCCATCTTCTGGGGCCACATCCTGGATGTTTTCTCTAGCCTGCCCTTCCCAGGATGTCCTCCCGTCACGGTTATTCCGTGTGAAACCCGTCTGTTGTGCTTTCACTGTTGGTTTGTTTGAATTGAATGTGCACAGGTGTTTGCCCACATGCGTGATGGTGCGCCGCTTTCACGCCTGGCAGCCGTGGAGGCCAGAAGAGGATGGTGGCTCCCCTGGAACTGAGTTATAGATGGTTGTGAGCTGCCACGTAGGTGCTGGGAATCAAACCCAGGTCCTCTGGAAGAACAGCCAGTGCTCTTGACCTATGAACCACCTCTCTAGCATCTTGTATGTGTTTAAATTCACACACTATATATATATATTAGACTTCTAGGTTTGTTTTTTTTTTTCCTTGAGTCTGTCAAACTTTCTGGTTATGATTTCTGGATATTTTAAATTTTCACTTATTTTTTCAACATAGTTAACATACTTATTTTATATTTGGTACCTCCTCATTCCAATAGCGACTGCTTCCCAGCCTGTCTGCCGCCTTGTTCTTGCCAGCCCCTGCACGTGGTACACTGTTTCCTTTCGTGTTTTCTGCGTGTGACCATGTGCTCTTGTTTCTTTAGAATTTATCAATGGTGAGTTGTGGAATCTTCTGTTGAAAATGGCACCCCCAGAATGATCTGCATTTGTTCCTGCCACTTTCCTGGAAACTACAAATTAAGATTTACTTGACTTGAGTTTTTTGGACCCCTGGGTACAGTATAAATTTGGACTGCAAGATGAGGAGAGCTGGCTAGCTATAATCTCAGGAGAGCTTTCCTGCTCTCGGGCAGGCAATTCTCTTGTAATTGTTCTCAGGACAAAGGAAAGGCACGAGGTTATTTGTGATTTATCCTCGCACAGAGGGTACAGCCTTCTGCAGACTCAGCTTCAGGCAGAAGAGTCCTGGTACCCCTAGCTTGGTGTCCACCCTGAGTGCTGTGTTCACAGAGACAAATGCTCTTCAGCAAAAGCTCCCTCAAGTATGTGCTCATCTCCTGGGTTTCACTTGCCTTAAAGGTTGACTTCTTTTCTTTGCCATCACAAAAATGTTTTTCAAAAGATTAAAAAGTAGGTTAGAAGACTTAATATTGCAATAATATCTCTTATCAAAAGCAATCTCCTGATTCTGTGTAATCACAATCAAGGGTCTGGGGTCATAGGTCACAGGTCATAGGACATAGGTCATAGGTAAAGTGCTTACTGTGCAGGCATAAGGACCTGAGTTTTTCCCCACCACCCTCATAAAAAAGCCTGAGGGTGACTGAGAAGCTTATAATCCCAGTGCGGCAGAGGCAGAGAGAGTGGGTCCCTTCGGTCCTGTGCCATGCAGCGTAGGTGAACAGGTGAACCACAAGCCTGTGGGAGACCCTATCTCCAAATACAAGGTAGAACTCAAGAAGACTAATACTAGAGATGTCCTCTGGCCCCTTCATATACCAACATACATGTTTACATGCACCTGCACACACACACACACACACACACACACACACACACGCACACGCACACGCACACGCACACGCACACACATATACATTCATACTAAAAAGAAAAGAAAAAGGAAACACAGGGCAATCTCATTCAAAATCCCAATACCACTATTCATAGAAACATAAAAAATAATCATGCTGGGTGGTGGTGGCGGTGGTGGTTGGCAGCAGCAGTGCACACCTTTAATCCCAGCACTCGGGAGGCAGAGGCAGGTGGATCTCTGTGAGTTCCAGGCCAGCCTGATCTACAGAGCGAGTTCCAGGACAGTCAGGGCTACACAGAGAAACCCTGTAGCTTGAGTTTTTCGGCCTTGCCCACAGTCAGGACAAATCTCTGTCACCCGCCAGTCCCACAGCCGCTCAGACCCAACCAAGCAAACACAGATACTTATATTGCATACAAACTGTATGGCCGTGGCAGGCTTCTTGCTAACTTTTCCTATATCTTAAATTAGTCCATTTCCATAAATCTATACCTTGCCACGTGGCTGGTGGCATACCGGCATCCTCACATGCTGCTGGTCATGGCGGCGGCTGCAGTGTCTCTGGTCATTGCGGCGGCTGCAGCCAGTCCTTCTGCCTTTCTGTCCTTTTATTTCTCCTCTCTGTTAGTCCCGCCTATCCTTCCTGCCTAGCCACGGCCGATCAGGTTTTATTTATTAACCAATCAGAACAACTTGACATACAGACCACCCCACAGCAGAGCCAAGTGCAGACCATCTCAAACACCTGCACTCAGGCCCATGGTCCTAATCATCCTCTATATGGACCTGCTGGGTAACGCCACAAGGAACCCAAGAAGGGCTCCCACAGGACATACAGATCATCCCACAGCAAAACCCTGTCTCAAAAAAACAAAATAATAACAATCATAATTATGACCACAAAATTCATGTGGAAGCACAAAAAAAACCCTGGGCTAATAGCCACAGCATCTTAGAGCAGAAAGGATACTACTAGAGGAATCCCCACACTTGATTTCAAGTTATACGACAAAGCCATAGTAACAAAACAGCATGGCACTAGAACAAAACAGACATATGGACCAATGGAATGGAAGACCCAGATATCAGCCCATACATCTATAGTCACATGATTTTTGACCAAGATATAAAAATGCAGATGGGAGAAAAGACAGACATTTCAACATATGGTTCTGGGAAACTGGGTATCCAGATGGAGAAGAGTAAAATCTCCTATCTCTCATCCTGCACAAAAACCATCTCCAAATGGATCAAATATACTAAAGTATGACCTGAAACTCTGAAACTGATAGAGAATAAAGGAAAAATACTTCAAAGTATAGGCATAGGCAAGGACTGTGCCTCAATGGGATCCAGTGCTTGGAAAATAATACCAGCAATTGACAAATGAGGCCCTCCTGAAACTAAAAGGCTTCTGTACCAAGGAGACAATTAACCAAGTAAAGAGACAGCCTACAGAATGGAGAAAGTCTTTGCTGCCTAAAAAAATGGCAGATGATTAATATCTAGAATATACAAGGAGTATTAAAAAGTTAAACAATGAGAAATCAAACAAGCCAATCAATAATGTGCTAATGGAATGAACAGCTATCTCTCAGAAGATGAAACACAAAAAGTTAACAAATACATGACAAGAATGGTCAATCTCAGTAGTCAACAGAAAAATGGATAGAAAAATGTGATATATAAACACAATGGAATTTTATCTCAGCCACAAAGAAGAACGAAGTTATGTTGTTTATAGAAAAATGGCCACACCTGGATACAAATCATTTTGGGTGAATTAAGCCAATCTCAGGACGATCCTCAGGCAGCAGGCAGAGCAAGAGAGACTAGCCTGGATTGGGCTTTTGAAACCTCGAAGCCCACCCCCAGTGACGCACCTCCAACAAGGTCTATGAGTCTATGGGGGACTAGACTGCCACAGGAAAGATAATAAAAGGAAGGGCAGGAGTTATTAAAACTAATGAATCAACTTTAGTCTAATAGCATCTACTATTTCTCAGACTGTGCTAGAATTTCCTCTATCTTCCCTAGTGTTGTGGTTTGTATACAAAACGTCCCGCAAAAAGGCTTATGAGTCAAAGGCTTTTAAGCAATGACTGAAAAACAAGGGCTCTGATCTCATCAATGGATTGAGCCATTGACACACTTGAAAGTTGATGGCATCATTGGCGGGTAGGAAATTTGCAGCGGCGGGGCCTACTTGGAGGAAGTAGGACAACGGGGTGTATCTTCAGGGGATACAGTTCGTTGTGACCCTGCGCTCATCTGTCATGTGCTTCATCACATGCTGCCCACCATGATGTTCTGCCTCATCCATACGGGCCCAGAGCAATGGAGCCCAGTATCCATGGGCCGAAAGCTCTGAGCCCTGAGCCACAGTGCATCACTCCTCCCTAGAGTTCTCTATGTGCAGGCATTTTGCCACAGCAACAGCAACTGACTACCGTACCCACTCTTCTTGCCCAGGAGTCTTCATTCTCTTCAGTTTCTATCTATGACATTTCCTCAAGACCAGAAACCTACTGGTGAACTCCAACAGAAATTCTGAGGACAAATAATTCTAAAAGACAATAGATAGATAGATAGATAGATAGATAGATAGATAGATAGATAGATAGATAGATAGATAAGGAGGGAAGGAAGGGAGAAAGGAAGGAGGGAGGAAGGAAGGAAGGAAGGAAGGAAGGAAGGAAGGAAGGAAGGAAGGAAGGAAGGAAGGAAGGAAGGAAGGAAGGAAGAAAAATAAAGAAACCCCAAGGGAATATCCCCTAGCTCATATTTGGAAGTGAGTGTAGTTGACTAAGGATAATCTCACTTATGAACATAAATTGAAAAATCAGAAGAAAAAAATGCTAGCAAAGCAAATGTTCAAATGTATACAAAAATTAACAAATCATGGTCAGGATATTTATACTTCAAAAATTCAAAGATGGGTTAATATTTAGAAATCTATTAATGAAGTAAATTAATATGTTAAAGGAGAAAAACATTTCAACACACGGGAAAAACATTGAAATTTGATGTCCATTCCAATAATAGCTCAGACTCAGAAGGGTGTTTTCCTAAGCTGCTAAGGCATATCCACTGTAACATACAGCAAGCAGCATGCTTGACTGTTGTGGGATATTTGTACACTGAGTGAAGATATGCTGCTGTGATTGGTGTGATAGAAAGCTGAACAGACAATGGCTAGGCAGAAAATATAGGCAGGATTTCTGGGAAGACAGAGGAAGAAGAGGAGAACGTAGGTGCTTGGAGATGCCAGGAGACAGAGAGAAAAAACAGGAGGTGCAAGATGGAAAAGAGGTAACACAATGTGATAGAATGTAGGTTAATATAAATGGGTTAATTTAAGTTAGAAGAGCTAGTGAGGAACAAGCCTAAGCTGTTGGCCGAGCTTTCGTAATTAATAAGAAGTCTCCATGTTGTTATTTGGGAGCTGGCTAGCAGGACATAAAAAGACTCATTACATTCAATAGTAAAACATAGGAAACATGTCATTTATGGCTGTGAATACAACTACTGTTCATCACTCCTCCAGAGGACCTAGCTAGCTCAAGCAATCCAGAATAAACCTGATGAATACATTTGTGCATAGAAAGATACAGAACTAGGGATTCCACTGGACATGACTACCTCCTTTTGGTCATAGCCACCATTTTGTGTACCAGGTTACCCGGCATGCATCCCAATGCCTATAGGGCAAATAAAGTTGTTAAGGCAGTCAGCTGGACATGGTGTGCCAGCCCCTGAGACTTCCTTCTTAACTGACATTTGAACATGTTAATAGTTTTTGAGAATGGCCCGGCGCACTCTGGTTGACTCTGGCCCATCTTTGCTTAGCTGAGCCGACAGTGTGAGAACCCATGGTACTGCATGATACGTTACACTCTACAATCCGGACCATCTGCCTTTGGTTCTATACTTTCGGATCATTCTCACACAATGGGACTAGTTCTTACAGAAGCACAAATTCATTATTCACAAGTTACATGTGACCGTTTACATACAAATCTCAGGAATGTATAAATTTTTAAATCCTCCCCGCTGCCGGCAGTGTTCAGAAATCAGAATGCAATAGGCACTGAAAGTGACCACATTCTAAATGAGGCCTGGACGCCATGAAGAATTTTTCTCTGGACTGACTAGACAGTAGACTAACAGCCACTGTGTCTAGTAGCTTCCACATACAAGGATACAACCAACCGTGGACAATATTATTTTAAAAATACATCAGTACTGAACAGATATCGACATCATTCCTGAACGGTACTGAATAAGAAATAGTTACAGTATTTGAATTGTACTAGTTACTGTGAGTAATCTGGAGTCAGAGTGGCCCACCCCAGAAGCTGCCCTAGCCATCCCAGGCTTGGAATCCAACCCCCCAAGTTTGGCCAAAGAGATTTTAAAAGCGGGTTTAAAAATAGTTGGCAAGGCATTCTTTCTCACCAGTTGAGGCTAGCTTCTTCTGAACCCCGAGTGCCCCATATTCTTTTCTAGAGGTCAGAGAAGAGGCTGAGAGCGGCAGCTGGTTGCACAGGAAACTGTTGGAAGACGAAGAGACTCCAGTGGGGGGAAGACTTCCATAAGATGAGTTCCGGAGAAGCACGGAAGGATGCCAAATAACTTCCCTGTTGGCTCTTTTCAGTATCCCCTGTGAATACTGTCATCAAGATTTTCCTTTTTTTTAAAGATTTTGGATTTAGCCAATTAAAAAAAAAATACTAAGAAATCGTTTCTCAAGCAGGGGAGAAAAAAAAAAAGATGGGGAATGAGAATAGTAGGTTGTGCCAGATGTTACTGAGAAATTAAAAAAAAAGACAATGTAGCCATGCAGGTCAGGGTGAGGAAAAGGACTCTAAAAGAGCATCCAGGGGACAGTAGGTTACAGTGGGTTGAGTGTGTAGTGGGAAATTAGGAATAGGGAACTGTTCTGTTAACTCTGGTTAGAAAGGGAAGAAAAAAATCTCTTTTTCTCGGTATCTAGGTGAGAAAGGTGGAGGAGGAGGAGGAGGAGGAGAGATTAATGAAGGTGTACCTAAAGCAAGCAGGAAAGGCTGGGTTCTAGGTGAGCAGACTAGATACAAGCTGAAGGTAAGACTCTGCTTTCACAGAAATGATAGTCTTGTTTTCAAAGATGGCTTCAAAGAGCAACCGTGTGCTGCTTTTGCACTAAGCTGTCTTTAACTATAGGCTTCAACTGTACTTACACTTCATAAAACTCAATGAACTATGTCCACCAACTAAGGTTCCTGAATGTACCATGATTTCAAGTTTAGACTCCTCAGCTGTTACTAGGGCATTTGTTCGGTGGTTGGAGAGAAGCATGTGTTGTTCAGGTTAGGGAGAGGTCATCATGTGGTCTCAGCTCCCTCTTTCAGGACAGCAAACTTTCTGTTGCATTGTGATCTATTCTTCATTTGTAGACTAGGTGAGCCTCTATAAATTAAACCTTTATGACCTATAAAGCTAAATTGAAGATAATGTCCCTGAAGACAAATTCTGTACTACCAAATGCAGATCAATAATGGTATGTGTGTGAGGCGGGGAGTCTTTACAGTATCTTCAAAGTTCCTAAAGAAAAGCCCAGTGTTGTGTGGGACCCTTATGGGGGGGGGTTCCTTACCAACTGGTTAAGGCTTGTAAAAATGCCAATCCAAAAGAATTCTAATTAAAGGTTTTGGGTTTTTTTTTAATTGTTTTTTTTTTTTCCTGACAAATCTCCCTAGAGAAAGTAAATGTTTCAGTGTTCTAAATATTTTCAAACTATGATCAAAAGTACAACCATGGATCTAAAAGACACCATTGGAGACACAGTAGATAAAATTTTCCCTGGAAGCTAAAGTTTTCCCCATTGCTGTGGCTTCTATTTCTCCCCATCCTGATGCTCCTAATCCTCTCCCCACTTCTGCTCTTGATTTTATTACTGTTGCAAAATGTGGTCATTGGAATGTAATAGGCCCCCTTAATCTCATAGGGAGTGGCACTATTTGGAGGTATGGCTTTTTTAGAGTGGGTACAGCCTTGTTGGAGGAAGTGTGTCATTGTGGAGGAGAGCTTTGAGGTTTCCTGTACTCAGGATACTGCCCAGTGTCTCAGTTGACTTCCTATTGCCTGTAAGATGTAAGAATCTCAGCTACTTCTCCAGCACCACGGCCGCCTGAAGGTTGCCGTGCTCCCTGTCCTGATGATGATGGACTGAACCTCAGAAACTGTAAGCAACCACCTCAACTAAATATTTTCCTGTATAAGAATTGCCATGATCACGGTGTCTCTTCATAGCAATAGAAACCCTAACTAAGACACAAGCCTGTAGCACATAGTGTTGTAACAGGCTTTCTTTTAGGCCACCAACTGGCTCCCAAATCATGACACAGAGACTTATTATTGGTTATCAACACTTGACCTTATCTTAGCTCTTGTTTTAATGTTTCTCTTTCTCTGTTTTGCCTCGAGCTTTTTACCTTTCTTTCTGTATGTCCTACTTCCCTGCTTATCATGTCTGTCTGGTGGCTACCTGGCTTCTGGCCCCAGGAGTGTCCCTCTTTTCTCTCTCATTCTCTTCTCTCTTGTTCTCTCTTCAGCCTAGATTTCTCCTATTTATTCTCTCTGTCTGCCAATCCTGCCTAACCCTCTCCTGCCTAGCTTTGGCTGTTCAGCTTTTTATTGAACCAATCACATGCCTTAGGCAGTCAAGGTGAAACAGTAACACATCTTTATATAATTAAACAAAGGCAGCATAAACAAATGGAACACACCTTCACACAGTTAAAGTAATATTCTGCAGCATAAACAAATGGAACACAACTTTGCCTAGTTAAAATAATATTCCACAACAGTTTCCCTTTTTGTCTAAATAAAAAGAAAGGTTTTAACTTTAACTTAGTAAGACTATATACAATAAGAACAGTTATCAAGTAAGAATTATATTTACAAAAGCATAATCTGCTATTATAATAAGGTAAAAATAAATAAATAAAATAAAAAACGAATTATATTTACAATATCCAGTACATTTGTATTTGGCAAATTCAGAGAAAATACCCCATTATCTAGTCTATCTTGACGAGTCCAAAGTTTTGTATGTATTTTCCCTTCTATCATAACTAAGGAAAACTGTAACTATAACTATTTAGTCTCCAACTCCATCAAGGACACCAGAAGGATAAAATATTACCTGAATAAACAGAAAGTGTAGTGAAAGCCACTTCCAAAACTATAGAAATGGCAGACATCTGGCTGCCTGAACAGTCACTCAAGGTTCCTCTGCAACATTGGGGTATCCATCTGCTGCCTACAGGCCTAGAATATCTGACAGACTCTTCTATGAAGCAGGAATTTTAAAGGACTGTCCAGCCTTGTTTTGGCAAAGTTCAACCGTCTTTTTCCTTTTTCCAGTTTGTACAGCACATTGTCAGCAGCCAAGGCAAGAGCAGTTTCTTGGCCAAGTGGCCAACTCTGCCACAGTGAAAGCAAACTCCAGATGGAGTTTCTCTGAAGTAAACTGGTGCTGCCAGGAGCAGATGTGTCTCACTGTCATGAAAAGCCTTAGATTTTTCAACATTATAAATTCATTAAACATCATAAATGCCATATTCTGTATGTCTTCAAAGTGTTTGAAGACCATCTATCTATCTAAAATATATCTCTGTATGATCTTGAAAACATACCTAACATAACTACAAGTTTGATTATTACAGATGACTGTTAACCTGCATTTCTTAATTATACATTACATTTTAAAATGAGCTACATAAGCACAATACCCCAAACAAGAGTAGAAACATATATACAGTATAACAAAAATAACTTTAAATTTGTATCAGTATATCAAATACTGATATCCACACTAATGTAAAATATTTGAAGTTAATAGTTGCTTTTTATCCTATATTCCCTATGTTCCCTCTAAACAATGACAAATGTCCATAACCCATCAAATGACCAAAAATCACCTACCCCACCCCTTGGGAATGTGTGCATTGTATTCTCTAAACTGTTTCCTGATCTCTGTGGTTAATGGTATCTTTAGGAAACCTGAGAAAATTGAGATAATGGTCAAGTCTTGGGAAAACTAGTAATAACATTTATTGTCCAGTTTCTGCGAGATGGAAAAGTGCAAGGCTCATCTGCAGTCCTGGCTAGAATAGTCTGTGAGGTTGGACCATATCAGCCTGCAGCCTTGAAGCTGGATGTAGAAGAAACTGTAACAGAGGCACTCTGAGAGGCTGCATCACCTGGGCCACCTGTTTACATTGGTGTCTGGTCCCCTTGCTCTGAAAACACAAACATTCAAAGGTAACATACATATCTGTATTAACACAAGTATGGACTGTACATTGTACACAAGCCAGCCAAAGATAATTTTTTTGTTTTATGTTTGGACAGATAAATTATACATCACCTGTCTTATAGTTTTTCTAGGTTTATATCTGTAGCCAATATTTTCAGGAGGTCTTCCCCAATCAAATCTGATCTTTATTCAATGTTGAACAAATCCACAGCCTTTCATTTCCTGTGGAAACAAAAAGCATAACCTCTTCCCCAATGCAATACAGTTTCTGACTTCCATTTTAGGCATCCCTAAAGTATCTAGACTAATTTAATTCAGTAGTCCCCCTTTCAACCCAACATCTCTCAGCAGCTGTCTTTTGCTCATCAACATTCAAAAAATTCAAAGACAACACAACACCATAGAGGATCCAAACTCTGTATTTTTCATCTTTCCATGATTTTTCCCTTTATATTGCTTTACTCTTTCTTTAAAGACTTTCCTTTATTATTTATAAACTATTTACCTATTTCTATGACTGTCTGTATCCATTTTCTTTCCTTTCTTAAGCCTACAAACATTTTTAAACACACTGTAACCTGTTTAAAGCTTTTTCTATCTGAATCTGCTATACTAAGTGCCTGCAGCTGGCACTTGCAATGTTCTCTGATGCATGAGACAAACTTTAAACCACTAAGGGACAGTGGCTAGGCCCTCTGCCCCAGGCTCGGGCAGCTGGCCCACCCCCTTGTCGGGTCCATGAAAGATGAGCTCTATGCCCTGAGGGCCTGGCTGGGAGCTGCATTTTTTTTTTTTTTTTTTTTTGGTTTTTTCGAGACAGGGTTTCTCTGTGTAGCTTTGCGCCTTTCCTGGAGCTCACTTGGTAGCCCAGGCTGGCCTCGAACTCACAGAGATCCGCCTGGCTCTGCCTCCCGAGTGCTAGGATTAAAGACGTGCGCCACCACGCCCGGCGAGCTGCATTTTTTTAACCAGGAACTGCATTCACTCAACCCAGCTCTGGGATGTTGGTGCCTTCACTGCAGCAGGTATCCCTACCCAGCACACTGTTTCTACTTAATGTGCTGGCTTTTTTTCCCTTCTTTCTTTCCCAGCTATCTCGGGCCCTATGTGGAAATTCAGGCCCATGTGGGAATGCCAAATGTAACAGGCTTTCTTTTGGGCCACCAACAAGCTCCCAAACCATGACAGAGAGATTAGTAGTTATCAATAGTTATTAATGCTTGGTCTTATGTTAGCTCTTATTTTAACCTGTTTCTCTTTTTCTTTGTTTTGCCTCAGTGCTTTTTACCTTTCTTCCTTTCTGTGTGTCCTATTTCCCTGCTTCTCATGTCTGTCTGTCTGGTGGCTACCTGGCTTCTGGCCCTGGGCATGTCTCTCTCTTTCTCCCTCATTCTCTTCTCTCTTGTTCTCTCTCCAGCCTAGATTTCTCCTCCTACGTATTCTCTCCGCCTGCTAGCCCTGACTATCCCTCTCCTGCCTAGCTATTGGCTGTTCAGCTTTTTATTGGACCAATCAGGTGCCTTACGGAGGCAAGGTGAAACAGTAATACATCTTTGCATAAATTAAATAAATCCAGCATAAACAAATGTAACACACCTTCATACAGTTAAAGTAATATTCTGTAACATAAACAAATATAACCTATCTTTGTCTAGTTAAAATAATATTCCACAACATAGTGTGCTTCATTTTTAGCAGACAAATTGTTTTGAAAGCAAATTATTTGATGGAAATCTATTGGTTTTTATGGCTTCTTCCTAAAGCATCTCTGTCAGCTCTCTTCCAAAAGTGATCCCGTGGGTCCTCTTGGAAGGAGGCTTCCCTCTGATGTTAACAGACAACAAGTCTTCAGCAGGGATGCACACCTGCCCTTTCCAGGTTGCTCCAGAACAGAGGGTACATGGATTCACCTCACTTTCATCTGCATCCAGGGATCTAAAGTTTTTCTGCTTTGCTCCTGGAACTGACATCAAAGAAGCTCTCTTTTTCCTCATCACCTATGAGAGTCAGGCAGTCAGACTCTAGAGTAGGATTTGGCCAACACCAGGATCATCACTTTTATACTTAAGGTCATAAAAGCAGAGGTGTCAAGTAATTGTGAGTTTAGGAGTCATCTGAAGCCTCACGCCAGTATTTGTAGTGAGGATTAAAGACACAAGGTTCTCTAAAAATGAGAAAACCTCATACAGATGGGAGGAATTATTGTAAGCCAAATCTGTAAAGATTCAAAGAACAAGCCACACTGATAACTTGCTCATCCAGCCCTGTGAAGTTAGAGTCTGGGGATGTTTTTCTTTAAAGTCGCAGACTGCATTGAAGAGGCGTTCCTGGTGAGTAGCACAGAGCAGCCTGTCCACTAGAGACCAGAACACCAGCCCTTCCTCCCCCGGTTCCCGGCTCTCTGTATTGCTTCCGTGAGAATGCTGTTGGGACCTCTGCCTGCCACTTGGGGAACGGAATCTCTTTGCTTCGAGGTTTTCAGACATCAAAGATTCTGGCAAACACCTGTGAAAGCGTAGCATAGCACTGTACTGTTCAAATTTGATCCGGTCTTTCACCCCAAGTGAGAACTGAAGTGGTCCTTCTTTCCTAAAGCCTTGAAGGAAATGGCATTCCTTTCACTTACGAATAAAAGAAAGTAAGACCCAATTAACTTGCTATAACCAAGCAATTTGAAAGTCTAGTCACATCTTTTAAAAAAAAAAAAAAAAGATCAAGAGATCATTTTCTCACAGGACCCCATCCTCGTCCCATCCCCTCCCCCAGTGCCCTGAGTAGTTTGAGAGAAGCTTGCAGACAGTAAAAGGTTCCAGAAGCTCCATGCAACCTTTGATGCCCTGCCTACTCCAGTAGGGCCTGGAGCCAAAGAGACCCTGAGAAATCAGGACTCAAAACAATTACCAGGTCCTTTCTTACTCCAGACTTACACATAGTGATGATGGGGAGTGTAAGGATTCGGTCCTTAATTATGTCATCAGCCTTCGATGGTGTCCCAGCCTAAAAAGTGGGTGGGTGCTCTGTCTCCTCTCCTTTCCGCTCCTTCCTCCTGTTGGCCTCCCTCTTCCTCCCCCCCCCATGTCTCTCTCTCTCTCTCTTTCTCTCCCCTCCCCAATAAAACTCTAAAAAGGTAACCATGCTATGATTCTTTTAATCAGCACGCTCCTCTGCTGGCATGGCCACCACGGGTGGCGACCAGCCACGAGGGGCAGTGCCGCGGCATAACCAACATTGGTGCCGTTCAGACTCGGATACACCACCGAGCACCGAGGACCTGCTGTGACCACTGCCACCTCTTCCCCCATCCAGCGGGACCTCGAGATCGCAAGCGCACATGTGTCCCTCAGCGCCTCCGCTGGACCCCACACCACTACCGCCATGATTCTTCACCACAGTAAGTCCGCTGTTCTCTCGGCTGTAGTCTGAGCTATATTCTTTGCGACAGACACCCTGGGGATTGTCCTCGGGCTGCACTGTCAACGGCACATTTTCCTTTCTGACGAGAAAGCAAATGCTGTCTTGGTCTACCGGGTGGACCAACTGCAGTGCAGCTGCAGCCCTTCGCATCCCTTGACGGAGAGGATGGCGAAGTTGTGCTGACTCATGGATCACTCCACTCTTTGGGGACACCCAAGATTGTACTCTGATCCCTATTTGTTATTTTAATTTTTTATTTTTCTCTCGGCTACAGCCATGGGACAAAGGGGCGAATACATTGGCAGATAGGGGCGGGCACCCATAAACCTGGCCGCATAACAGAGTTTCAGGAACTTCTGCCAGCGAACAGGCAAATAAGAGTTACTTTATCTCCAAGCTTTCTGCTAAAGTTCTAACTAAACCCTTCCCCACTTCTGCATCCCCACGTGCAACCTTTTCTGTCTGACTTCCACCAGCAGTGGGCGGGCTCAAATAGGCAGGCTTGGGTGGTTTCTACGACTGGCCCTAACTCACCTTAACTCCACCCACTCATTCTCAAACTGCCTTGAGAAACACAGACAGGTCTGGAAGTGGCTAAGATCCATACAAATGAGTTTACAGTAGTCAGGATGGCTCTTAAGCCAAAAAAATCAGCTTATAGCCTACTGACAGATCTTCCAAAAGCTGTCCTTAAGCCATCAATCATCAAGAAAAAAGAAAAAAAAAATCAGGACATGGAGTAAAATCCGTCTCTTGTTCCCCAGACCTCCCCGACTAAAACTTAAGCATCTGGAGAGCGAGGCTCCTGACCCCACAGGCAAAAGAGTCATCTGTGGCATTTAAGGTGTGCCAGGGAAAAGATAAAAGCCCGAAAACAAAATTGCCAAGTGCTGGCACTTGCTGACTCCCAAAAGCTGTTGGGTCCCTGTTTTAAGTGAGGAAAAGGCCACGGGCTAGCAAATGCCCTGCCAGGCCATCAACAGCCTTGTTGAAAGTGCCATCTAGAAAGACAAAGAGTCAGCTCACTGCCCCCAGGCACCAAGATGCATGGGTACATCAAGCTAAGACCTCCAACAGACCTAGGCTTGGCTACAGACATGGCAGGGAACCCAGAAGGCAGCAGGAAAGCGATCCAATTCTTTCCTTCTGGACACCAGAGCCACTGACTCAGTCCTGGGAGTTTTGGGGTGCCACCTCTCCTTTATTGTCAGGTACAGAGGACAGCCTTACCACCTCACTTGATTTAATTGCGCTTTCAGAGTTACTTAATGAAAAAAGATTTCCACCTAAAATAAGAGCTCATTGCTTCACTCCAGATCCACTGCCCGTGTTTCTCACGTGCATACAGACAGGGCCTTGATCTTTGCCTTGTCCCTAATTCCAAAAAAAATAAATTCTCATGTACCACAAGCTTTTCTCTTCCCAGCTCCCTGTTCTAACTCACTGCTCAGCTAATGGTACAGGACCTCCACGGAACCGGAGTCCAGAGATCATCAAGTAAGAAACTGTAACAACTAAAAGGTATTTACACCCCCAGACCCAAAAGTGTCTGGGTGCTACAAAAAGACTTTAATGTAAACATCTATTACTATGAGATGCTTTTAACAATTGATCACCTGTCTCCTAGATGCTGAACCAGTAAAGGAAACAGGTGCTTTAAAATAACCTGTCTCTGATAACGCTTAACATCTTTCAAAATCCATAGGGGCAGGCCAGATCTACCTCAGATAAATGTCAACATAAAATAATAATGATTCTTTTATCTCTCTAAGTTTTTTTCTGTGTCACCAGCATCTTGTCAAACAGAAAGTTCCCAGCCACAGCCAAGAGGAATACATGTCTCCAGAGCAAACGGATGACAGACAGCCTGTCTACCTCGGAAAACTCCCCTTCTCCATTCCCCCAGAGCCAACCGACGTCTAAGAGTCAGCTGGAAGCAGTTTTTGAGAGGAACGACGCCCCTAGTCCCATCTACCTGCTTTTTTTATAATAAGGAAAAGTCTGGGATGTAAGTCCTTAATTTGGTCCTTAATTACGTCATCAGCCTTCGATGGCGTCCCAGCCTAAAAAAGCGGGTGGGTCCTCTGTGTGCTCTCTGTCCCCTCTCCTCTCCTTCCTCCCGTCGACCCCCCTCTCTCCCTGCCCCCCCCCAGTAAAGCTCTAAAAAGGTAACCATGGCTGTGATTCTTTTAATCAGCACGCTCCCCCGCCAGCATGGCCGCTGCGGGTGGCGACCAGCCACGAGGAGCAGCACACAGCATAACCAACAGGAGAGCAACCAAAAGTGTCCAGTATTTCATTAACTGTTAACTAAATATTATATTTCAAACACACACAGGGGGGTCTCTTCTTTTTCTTTGTTATTGGAGCTCAAAAAACAATACCCAAAGTAAATGCCTGGGATGCCTGTCTCCAAACCGCAGTCTTCCTCTCCGACCTTCTCTTGTCTTTCTGTCTCCTTCTCTCCTTCCTTCCTCCCCTGGAAACAATAGTGATAATTCCTGCTAAAGGACTGCACTTCCCAGTCCCCCCCCACCCCCACCCCCCACACGTGGACTATAGAAGTCATTTCCTCCCCTCTAAGGGGCCACATCCCATCTTCTGTCGTGACAAAAAGCTCCCTCTGGGAATAAACATGGTCGGGCCTAAAGTCAGATGAAGCTGTTCTTTCTTTCCACCTTCTGTCCCTCTGCAGCTGCCGTTATAACCTAACACGCAGACACTAAAATTTCTCTCCCCAAGGCAGATGATCAAAACTAGAACCATTTTCCCCAAAGTAAGACATAAGGCGGAAAACTGTGAGTCTTTCCTTTCTAGCTTTCTGTGTGGCAGAGGTCATAAGGAAGTTCTTCAATCTCTCTGCCTGATAGTAAATCACATGCCTCTCATTTCAGAAGGCTTCCTGCTCCACAGCCAGAGGGAAAACTCCTGCACAGAGAGGCTCAGAAGAATCTGGACAGACAGGCCTTACTGCATTTCCTGTTCTGTCTGTTAGCATGACGCTGCACTTCTGTAGACGGGTCATATTTCTACATGATGTCTATAACTAATCAAATGTAAACATAAATACAAAGAGATTGCCCTGTGTCTCTAGGTCTTCAGCCAGAACATTCTTGTCTCCTGAGAAATTATAACCAAGCAGATCGGCTGTGCTTTCTTCCTGCCAGTGACTTTCCTGTGTAGAGATGTCAGCCATGATGCCAACAGAGGAGCCCATGTCCCCAACAAAATACACACTACAAGCAATTGCTCCTAACATTTCTTACATCACCAGAACAATTACAATAATAACCATGGAGGGTTTCACCAGAACAAACATGACTAAGATGATTAATATTGGTTATCAATGAGACTGGGTTAAAAAGCACCTAGGAGAGTAGATGCGTACTGCTGACTATGATGTGTGGGCATTTCCAGACAGGACTAAGAGAAGAGGACCCTTTCTGAACATGGGTGGCACTGTCTCATAACCTGAGGGCTGGGATGGAACCAAAGGGATAGAAGAAGAAAGGCCACTGGGGTGGTTTAAATGAGAATGACCTCCATAGGCTCACATGCTGGAATAATCGGCCTCCAGTTGGTTGAACTCTTCGGGAAGAACTAGGAGGTGTGGCCCTGTTGGAAGGGGTTCGTCACTGGGGGCAGGCTTTGAGATTTCAAAGACTTAGGCCATTCCCAGAGTGTGTGTGTGTGTGTGTGTGTGTGTGTGTGTGTGCCCACCTCCTGCTTGTGGATCAAGACCTGAGCTCTTGGCCATTCTTACTGCTCCACCATCATGGAATCTAACCCTCTGAAACTATTAACCCCAAGTTAAATGCCTTCTTTTATAAGTTGCCTTGGTCATGGTGTTTGTCACAACAACAGAGAAGTGACTGAGAGAGCCACAGGCAATCTCTCTCCCTGCGTTCTGACCATGTCATGTAAACTGTTCTGTTCTGCTGTAATTTCTCTACACAATGGAGGGAAAGCAGGAACCAGATACATAACTCTTCTCTTGAGGTTATTGTCTCAGTTATTTTGGTCACATTGACAAACAAAATACAAAATGGTTATTTATTCTCACAATATACCATAAAAGGTAAAAATCAAGAAAAATTTAAAAGCAGTTAAATGAAGTGTTTGCTTGATCCCCATGGTGACTGATGTCAATGTTTATTCCACTGTTAGTTACAGACATCAGTAGCTACCATCAAGAGATTGGTTTTAGAGCAGCACCATGATGTACACCCAAACCCAAGAATGCTCAAACCCCTTCCTTACAATGTCCCAGTAGCTGCACATAACCTCTACACATCATCCTGCACACTTTCCATCATCTCTCACTGACTTCAGTACCACGGAGCCCATGGGCCTACACCTGAAGGCTGGCTGAACTTGAGGATAGTCAACCATCTCTGACTCTTACAACACCATGGACCTGAAGGCTGGCTGTACTTACAGAGAGTGTATAGATCTTTTGATTTCCATCAAGCATCAGGCTAGAAGAACCAGATCTTTGGATCTGCCTTTGGCGTGACAGACCATGGTGACACAGCACCTTTGCATTAATGAATTTGTTCCACTTGTACAACAGCAACTGTACTAATAACATAGCTAGGAGGTAAAGATGGTTAGAATAAACTCAGATTCTTTCTGCCCCAGGTTTCCTGAGGTAGATGAATGCAAAGATGTTATATTATAAAGGATCTAATATAAGATGTGTTCAGATGTGAAGAATATAGAAATATTTAAAAGATCATAAAGTCCATATTTTTAATACACACACAAACACATGCATGTCTTTAAAAATAACAGCATGATTTTAAGTTATAATACACAGGGGTTTTCTTCCAGTGAGTCTGACAGTATTGGTGGATTGTGTAATGTGAACATGGGCCCTGCTTGCGGGCTAGCTTCTCACATACGGTAATTATTATTTACTGATGGCAAAGCTCAGTAGATGTGACCCAAGTGTCAGTGACATCAAGAAAAGCCTGTTTAAATGATCTGAAGCAGGGCCACAGCTGTAACTTCGCCCTGGCAGAGCTTGTCAAGTAAATAGCATGGTCTTTTCAAACACAGACACATTACTTTCTTCCTTGGCATTTGTAATTTGTTAAACTCTCAGTCTGTGTGTCTTCCTTCCTCATAACAAAGGCATGTGTCCAATCTCTGTACTTATCTCTTGCACACACATTACTTCTATGCATATTTCATCCAGTTTTTATATTTAAAGGAAATGCATGCACAGTATGCATAGGCACACAGCTGCAGGCTTTAAGCACATCCTGTGACTGCTATGAAATAATTTCTAAATGAGTAGTGTAAATGCAAACTGCTAAATCAAATAATTTTCTACAATGTGATATTAAAATAGCCCAAGATCAACTACTTGTTCTGCTTAGAAGAGAAAAAAAAACCCACTATGCTTTGGAGTGTTGCTATTTGTTTTGTAAGACATAATACATCTGGTATTTATAGGCTTAGTCTTATGCCAAAAGCCCCAGGAGTGTCTGGCTGGGATCTGTTTGTACTTTGCTACACGTGTGAATACCCAACTGTTTTCTGTTTTGAAACGATAGGTAGGTTTTCAATAACTTTTGTTGGTAACTTAAAGATTGGATGTTGAAGACCCACGACAAAGTGTACAATAACAAGAGCCAGGACAAGGTGTACAGTAACATAAACCCTATTGTCCCTGCCCTCCTCCAGACAACCTCAGAGTTGGAGGAAACACTAATGGTTACTCAAACCATGGGCTAAGAGAGTCGGAACTCGGCTCTGCCTACTTCACACCTATCTGGTAATGGACCATTCTCTTGGTTTCTCTGGCCTTCTTTTTGACTGGCTAAAGGAGAATAAAGCAGAACATTTCTTGTGTTGCCATGACTCATTGGCTTGGTAGGCGCACAGATCAAGTACTCAAGATGTGATCCAGCCTTGGGAATCCCACAGCATTGCCAGCACTTGGTCTAACAACAATGAACTCTGCCTCTCTAGCTGTGTTTATTGCCATCACACTGACCCTCCACCTCCCTCTTCTTCCCACCTCCTTCTGTCTCTCTGGCTGTGCTTCGAGCCCCAGGGGGACAAGGCTGGAGATAAGCCCGTTTCACATCACAGTTCTAAATCAGACCAAACAGGCTAGCTTGAATCTCTCAGCCTCGATCTTGTCTTCCCAAGGTCAGCTATTTCCAAATCTCTTCCTGAGATGTCATGTTTTCAATGTACCCTCGTCACCAACCGACCACTCACCACACAGTTCTATCAGTTTATTTCTACAACATTCCTAAAAACTGATGTGCACAACCAATGAAATCCCCCAGTGCTTCAGCGGAAGTTAAGTGTGAATGAAATCCGGACTCTGAGTAACAACCCTTCCAAGACCTCATTTCCTACTTTTAAAACTTTTAGTTTTTTTTTTTTTTTCCTTGCCTGTTTCAGAGCTGAATCAAAGAGAAGCCCAGTAGCAGATATCCTTACTGGAAATAGATGGGTGGCTGGAGGCCTGTGGTCTCCATAGCAGACGGCCTCCAGCCACCTTAGCTGTGCAAACAGAAACAATTGGGTTCTTATGTACCTGTTTGCATGATAGATGCTTTGTCATGAGGATAAAGGGTTAAATTCATTAGTGCCCTGACAGTTGTTCAACTATGATTAGCCAACAGAATAAACAGTAACAAACATATCAAATCAAGCATACGGTGGAACTTGGGCTTTTGTCAGGGTGAAGAACTAGCGTCCTGCCCCTGGACCCTCCCCTTATCACTGACCCCTGAGATCCTGATCGTTTACCCAGAGTACACCAGCACTGGCTGCGCAAATGGTCTTGTGCAAAGGCTAGCTGATGGCTGTTCTGAGCCTGTGAACTGGTCTTCAGTCTACTTATATTAAGTATTGATTCTGTCTGATACAAGACATAAGTAAATAGTTACGTAATTGGAGGTATGACATGACAGGCAAAACAATTGAAATTTTCAGTTCTTAAAAATGAATATAGATATATATCAAAACAATAAATTCCATAATCAAATGCAGATTTTGAAATTGAAAGAAATATTTGCAATGCAAATTTCAGAAAAGGCTGAGGTGTTTAATATATGAAAGTTCTTAAACAACATTCAGATACACATCCTAGCTGGAAAAATAAAAGACAGAGTTTTCCAGAGCAAAAACCATAAATATCTAATATACATATGAAGAAATGTCCAGCTTTACCAACATTTACAGAAAATTATGATAAAGCAAGATTCTAACTTATGTCTACAATATTTGACTGAAAAATTGAAAATTGAAATATCTACTGATAATTGAGAGAATAATGTTTGATTTGGAAAAATATTTATGATTTCTAAGCAAAACAAAATTAGAAAACAGTATGATCCCGATAGAGTACCTAAATAAATTATGTCAATTAAAACAAAATTATAAAATAATATTGATAATTTTAAAATAATATTTAATGTTATAAAATACTTGTGATTATAATTACATTTTTCCAAAAACAGAAAAAGAAAAAATTTTGCAATGATTTTCTAAATAATTATCAATGAGTATATACTATTTTTATCAAATTTTGTAAATGTTATCTTGCTGGATTTAACATCTTATAGGATCCAGTTAAACAATAAATTTCTCCTCTGTGAATTTAATAAGTAAATGTAAATTTCAACAAAATTGATGATAAAGTGTTAAACAGAACCAGACCAAAGGGGTAACTTTACTTTTAAAGTGAGCTCCTCCCCCAGGATGGAGCCATTCATTAGTGTACCTAGAGCGAAAGCATGCACTCCACTTCTGATTCATGGATTTGCTGTGTCACATTGAAAGACATCTTTTCAATCACATCCATAGCATCAATTAAGGAAATACATTACTGAGGCCCAGATACACACTTCCGGGTGGATTCGTCTGCTTTGATTACAAAGAAGGACTCGTTCAGTCCACCTCAGACACCAGGTTTTCCGCAGGGCCGCACCCCCTGGGCCGACACTGACGGCTTCCAGGAACGCCTTGCTCTGGTCTCTCTCGCTGCGGACTTGGTCCTGCCCCACGGTTGCTGTTCTTTCCCTTGTCACTGGCTGGACGGTCCTCAAACATTCTCCTGCTTCAGGTCACAGGAAGCTGGGCTTCCACGGGACAGAGTCATCAAGCTGCCCCCTCCCCAGAGGGCTGGGCAAGGAGTTCTCACCTCGAAAGTCCAGGGGCAGTGCAGCCAGAGGAAGAAGTGAGGTCAGAGGGATAGATTTATTCTAAGCATACACTCTGCCAAAGCATGGATGCAGAGAAAATACATTTTTAAAGTTTGAGACATATTTAATGCAGCAAAAGGTTTAATTTTAAATGTAACAGAAGTTCTAAAAATAAAAAGAGAAATGAAGCATAGAGGAAGAAGCAGCATTTAAATTTGGGGATTTTTCCAAAAACCCAAAATATATCAAAACACAAGATGTACAATGTAGATCAAGAGATTTGTATTAAAAACAAAAACAAACACAAAAAATCTAGGGCTGGAAGATGGTTCAGTCAGCACAGTACTTGCCTCCTAAGCATGAAAATGCAAATTCAATCCCCAGAACGCATATTTTTAAAAAAGAAATGGGGGGGAGGCACCCTTGTAATCCCAGCATTGAGGAGGCAGAGGCAGGCAGGCCCCTGGAGCTCCCCGCCAGCCTAGTCCACTTGTCAGGTTTCAGGTAGGAGACTGTCACCAAAAAAGACCGCCCCTGTGGAGGGCATCTGGGCTTGCCCTCTGGCCTGCGTACACTGTAAGACTCATTGAGGACACTGTAGCCAAACACTGAAACCCAAAGACAGAGTAAAACTTTCCAAAAAGTCAGAAAACAATTCATTACCTTCAAAGAAACAAGGACCACAGCTAATTGTATCAGAAATTATGTGAGCAACTCAATGGGCAATCTTCTTTAAATAAAAGAGAAAAATGCCTATAAACTTAGGGTTTCATGCCCTGTGAAGTATCCTTCAAGAAGGAACACTGAATGAAGAATTCCAGAAAATCAATAAATGATGTATTTCAAAAGAATCTGGGAGCGTCTGTTGCTGATAAACTGGCTCAGAATCCCAGAGAGAGGTTCAGAAATGCAGGAAGATTCTGAGAGCAATGAGAAGAGGAAAAATCAGAGAAAATGTAAATGCAAAGTAAAATCATAATGACACATCACAGTCTTCCAACCCCTGGTAGAAGTAAAACATACAACATTTACCCAAAAGAACAGGGCAAGTAGCACATCCAACGGCCACTGCATTGCCATGGAGGTGGAATGATATTAGTTTGTATATAGACCAGAGAGAAACTATAAAGAATAGTACAATAATGTGTACTTGACAAGAAATACAAGGAATATAAAATAATGAAAATAAATCATAAAGAAAGGGAGGAAGCTGAGTAACAGAGATGTAAAACCTGGAGAAGGAAGCATGTCATAAAGTGATCCAAATGTTTAAGTAACAATTGACATTTAGTGTAAATTTAGTGTAAAAGTACTAAATTGTCAAAGTAACTGAAAAACACACTGACCTGCTGGGTACAACACATCCTAAGGGAACAGAGGCCTGAAAAGTGAGAAGGTGGAGAAGTCAGTAGTTGTAAAGCACAGGAAAAACTTTTAAAAGACAGTGTACTTACACATCTCCAACACCACAGATCTATGGATACTTTGCTCTTCTGTAAGGAGGACCTCAAGAATACCAGACCAACATTGCCACTAAGCCAGACTTCCAGCCCAAGAGACAAAACAAGATGCTTCATGATATAAAGGGCCAATTGATGAGGAAGGGACAATTCCACATAACTTAATTCCAAAAGAAGATCACAAATAATATTGATAGGAGAAATGGACCTATTCATGATCAGAATGGAAGATTTGGTAGACCTCTGTGACTGATCAAACAAGCAGGCAAAGATACTTGTATATGTAATCATACAAGTACAGTGTTGTGTGTGTGTGTGTGCCTGTGTGCACGTGTGTGTCAAAACACAAGAGATTGAAAAGCATAATTAACAAATATGACTGAATTAAACTTACATAGAAATTACATCTAACAACTGAAGAAAATACGTTATTTTCAGGAAAATGTGGCCATTTGAAAAATGGATCACATCTGGTCAAGTTTCAACAAATACCAAAGTGATGGAGTATTATAGAATGAGTTCTCCAGCTGTAACTGAACTGAAATAGAAACCAAATAATCATTAACTCCTTAGTGTGCGTGTGTGCATTCACATACACACAGTAAATAATAATATAAAAAAATTGTTGGGCCAGCACAATGGCTCAGAAAATAAAAGCACTTGCTAAACCTGAAAACATGAGTTTTACACACAGTGGAAGGAGATAACTGACTTCCAAAAGTTGTTCATGCATTATGGCATACATTAGCGTGCACACACACACACACACACACACACGTATACTCGCTTGTGTATGCATGTGCACACACTTGCACACACACATGTGCAAGCATGGTAGTAATTTTTTTAAGTTCAAAAAAGAAAGTCTAAAAGCCAATGATCCATCTGAAAAGTCATATGCCAACAGGAGAAAAACAGAAAATTATACTCATACACAACAGAAAGAAAAGTTAGAAAGCTACAAAAAAAATAGATATTAGAAAAATAGCAAAAGTTCAAACATTGGTTCTTTAAAAGTACTAATGCAATTAACAAATTCTTGTCAATAAGAGAGAGAGAGAGAGAGAGAGAATAACCACTGTGAAGGCAGAAATGGAGAGTACCAATTTAGATCCTTTCCCATTAAAAATGTGATCACTTCTTCACCCTCAAGCAGGAAGCAGAGAGAAGGAACTGAGAGTGGGGTGAGTCTCCAAACTCTCAAAGCTCACCCATAGTGACTTTCTTCCTCCAGCAAGGTTCTGACTCTGAAGGGTTCCACAGCCTTGCCAAATAGCCCGGCCAAACAGGTATCAAAGGTTTACACATGTGAGCCTATGCAGATTCTCATTCAAATCAGCACAGGTGATGCACTCAGTTAAAATGCCCAGAGTTCTGTTCTGAGGACTTGGGCACTCTTTTGTCCGAATGTTATATTTCAATTAAATTGAAACAAAACAAAACAAAATTCTTGAAGAACAGAGCCGTTCTTGTGCTGTGGGTCAGTTGGTAAACGCTTGCCTTCATGCAGGAAGCTCTGGATTTGATTCTCAGCGTGACATAAAACTGGGCGTGCTGGCATATGTCTATAAACTCAGCACTCAGAGGATCAGAAACACAAGGTCATCCTCGGCTACACAACGTGTTTCAGGGCAGGCTAGGCTACAGGAGAACCTGTCTCTAATTAACTCATGAATTAAAACCATTCTTGTTTGAGTTGGTATCAGTCTTTACTGTTCAGAACCATCCATTGCCCTCTGGAGGTCAGAACTCTGCTGTGGCGATTCCCTTGAGGTCCAGTTTATTGGAGTATAAATGTGAAATGACTAAAACTTCAGATCACGGCACGCAGAGACTAGCCGTGTTAGCCACACTCTCTTTCTGATGTCAGCTCTTTTAAAACCTTTTTTTTTTTTTTTGCTTAATTTCATTATTAAATCTACCTCTTCAAGTTATTAAAATCATGTCATTCTGGTTGTGTTAATTTCCAACTTAAGCTTCAAACTGAATTTCAGGTTATTTCTTCCTCAGGCCGTCAGCAGTGGCTCGGGGTGGGTGGGAGCAGTGTGATCTCCTCTCCACCCTGTGTGTTCTTCCGACTCGGGTAGGAGGAGTGGGGCTGGGCATGTCTCACTGGCTTCCCTGGGAAGGCTGCAATTCCCTCATCACCGGATGCTTCTCTAGGAAGCCTGGCCCACTGTTTCTGCCCTGTGTTCTGCAGGGATGGCGTGCTGTGGTCCTTGCCTCTCTCCACAAGTAGGATGCTCTCTGTCACCCCCTCCTCGCCCTGTGAATCAGTTACTTTCTTCATCACTGTGGCCCAATATCTTACAGAAACATCCTAAGTGCGGAAGGCTCGTGTCCTCCACGATCTCTGGGGGACAGTCTTGTCACACCAAGTGCAGCAGACGGTGGCAGCAGGAGCGTGAGGCAGCAGGTCCTTACATCTTGACAGGTCGGAAAGAAGAGCGCAAGCGCAGCTCAAGCGCATATGGGACTGGAGAGATGGCTCAGTACCTCAGAGCACCGGCTGCCCCACCAGGGCCGCTAGGTTTGGTTTCCAGCACCACGTGGTAGCTCACAACCAACCACAGCTCCAATTCCAGGGCATCAGCACCCTCCTCTGGCCTCTGGGGGCACAGTGTGCTTACATTCAGGCAAAGCACCCATCCACATAAAATAAAAATAAAGTTTTACAAATAAAAGATTCCAAGAAAATATGACCTTTAAGTCCCAACCCCAGCAAACCATTTGTGCTAGCCAGGCCACAGCCCCAAAGCTCCCACAGTCTCCAAAGCAACCCCAAACACATGAGCCCACAGGGGACAGTTCCGTTCAAGCTGTAACATCCCGGAAGCACCGAGCCCTCGGTTGGTGGAAGGAAGGGCGTAGAATGTCCGCAGGAGTGTTTATTGGAAAGGCTAACTTCCTCTCCACCTCTTTAAACTGCGGGGAGCCTGGGTCGGGTAGACGGGGTCTGTGGCAGGGCTGTTTACCCACATTGGCATTTCTTGGTAGAATGTTGGGACTGTAGGTGGTAGGCCCACTCACCTCCATCTGGACCTTAGCCAGGGCCTAGGGCATCCCTGCTGACGCCCTGTTATACTGTCTCCAGACACCTGGGCCTTTTGTTCATCTTCACAGCATGTGCTGAAGAGGAGGATAGGACAATTCCGTACTAACTGAAGATAGAATGCAATGGGAAAGGAGATCGCAGCAATCTGTTTTGCAAAGCAAACATCTTAAAAATCAAGAGAGTTGTGTTACTCAGCGATGGAAATATGAATAATTCAAGCTTACCTGAACTCTACGTGTATATAGACTTCTCATTTTAATAGAACTTGTCCATCGACAACATATCTACTCTTACAGTCTTAATGTGATTGACGATCAAAATGAAACAAGTCTAAGCATTGCAGGGTATACCACTGGAGGCAAAGTAAGCTGTGAAAGCCAATAGAGTGAGAACCACAGGAAAAAGAGCCCGAGGGAGCAGGGACTAATGTATCAACGTTTAGTGGGAGAGCAATCTTTTGTTACAGTCAGTAGCAGCAAAGATGAGCTTTCTCCCAGAAAGACAACATGATTCATATTCCACACAGTGCAGTGAATAAGCCACAGGGCTGCACTATCGCTGTGAAGAATGTCACAGAGTCACTGAAAAGACCGTCTGCTTCTCCTAGACTCACAGTTTCACTTGACGGATCCAAGATTTCCTTCAAGGAGGTTTGCTTTCCTGATCTTTTTTCCTTGTCTAGACATTTCCCGTCTCTCACAGTGTGACACACGCAGCAGGGGTCTGATACAGTAGACGAGGACAATTGTTTTCTAATAAAAATACTCAATGGTGCTGATTATGAAGGCAAAATATTAGTTGTCCTTAAATATCCCTTAGTGTAGCCTAAATTACCTTTAAGAGATCTTGCCTTTTCTGTAATTCATAGATTGCTCTTGTTATAAACCTTTGAAAAGTTCTGTGAATAAATTGTATGAGAGATTCAAAAGCTTTGATTATCCATTAGCAATGGAAGATTGTAAGATTAGATTTCATGTAATTTAGAGCAAGATTCTTAATGTGGATGTTCATGTGGAATCATATCTGAAGACATTGTGTCCAAGCATATAATTGTTGTGGGATATCTGTACACTGTGTGAAGTGTATTGCTGTGATTAGTGTAATAAAAAGCTGAATGGCCAATAGCTAGGCAGGAAGTGTGGGCAGGATTTCTGGGGAGAGAAAAGAAGAGGAGAAGAATCTAGGTGCACAGGGGACACCAGGAAACATGGAGAGGAAACGGGAGGTGCAATATGGAAGAGAGGTAACATGTGATAGAATGTAGATTAATATAAATGGGTTCACTTAAGTTACATGAGCTAGTGAGGAACAAGCCTAAGCTACAGGCTGAGCTTTCATAATTAATAAGAAGTCTCTGTGTTATTATTTGGGAGCTGGCTGGCGGGATAAAAAAAGATATCATTTATCTTTTATTTTTTTCTATATTCTTGGAGATGTCTTCACAGTTCATTTTAAAGCAAAATACTGAATGTCACTTAGGTGACATCATCACCTAAAATATTACTGGTAAACTCCTTGTTAGAGTCAAGCAGAAAGAATTCACATCTTTCTTATGACAAGGAGTAATTAAAAAAAAAATGACCCATAAAATCAGTTTCTTGTCACATAAGGCAATACCAAACAACATTGCCTCTTGTAAAAGAGAAACAAATTATGATATTAGACTGACATTTCTATGAAAATAAATAAGTAAAGCACACCTGTAATTAAATGCCGATGAAATACACTAAGCAATCATTGAAGAGGAAGTATTTCTCTAAACAACATTGGTATAAGAACTGCCTAACTGGGGCTGGAGAGATGGCTGGGTGGTTAAGAGCACTGGATGTTTGTCCAGAGGCCAGGTTCAATTCCCAGAACACACATGGTGGCTCACAACTGTCTGTTACTCTAGTCCCAGGGAATTGTCTGGCTTCTAAGAGCACCAGGCATACATGTGATGAACAGACATGATAGATGATAGATAGATAGATAGATAGATAGATAGATAGATAGATAGATAGATAGATAGAGAGATAGACAGACAGGTAGATAGATAGAGACAAAGCATCCATACACATAAAGTAATATGTAAATAATTTTAAAGAACTATTTAACTTTACAGACCTCTGTAAGACTTTATCTTGCTTGAATTACTCTGGTTTTAAGAACAGATTCACACTTCTTTTTGGATTTTAAGTGAACAGTTGGCTTACATTATGGGAAACTCAAATTCCACAAATCTCTTGATTCCCTGAAAGTGGATATTTTCTTGTGTAGCTCAGTACTTACAGGTATGACTACCTATAAGACACTGAGCACCAACTAGTGAAACAATATTCTGAAAGGTTTGAGCCATTTGGACCATTTGTGAAATCAACAATGCAGGACCATTCCAGCCTGTACCTCTCTCCCCACACAGCCTGCCTCTTGCTTCAACTTTGCTTCTCTCTCTCAATTTTTAAATAGTATTTCTGTGCTATGAAATATTTGTGTATCCTAGGAAATTTGAGTCACAAAAATAGAAGGAAAAACACCCAGAATTATATTAGTTTCTTTCCCTAGGATTTTGAGTAAATAATTATAAACTGAACAAAACATTTCACATCTTTTTTTTTTCAGTGTGAGAGAGAAAACATGTTTTTTTTTTTAAATCATTCAGACTTTACATAAATTTTGTTAATATGCATGGAATGCTTTAATGGTTAATTGCATCCAAGGTCTTTACTAGGAAAGCAATAGCTTTAAACTTTATTTCCATACTTATTTTGTGCAAGCAGAGTCCTAATCTTTGGATTATTTCATTAACAATAGAAACACTTTTTAAAACTTATTTATTTTATGTGTGTGGGTGTTTTGTCTGCATGTATGCCTGTGCACTGTGTGTGAGCCAAAAGAGGCCATCAGACCCCCTGGGGCTGGACTTAGACAGTTGTGAGCAGTCATGTGTGTGCTGGAAATTGAACCCATCTCTTCTGAAACGGTAGCCAGGGCTCCTAACCCCTGCATCATCTTGTTGTTTTAACTTTGGCACAGCGGCTGTGCCTTAATCAAATGCTATTTCCACCAGCAATTGTGACTCCAAAGTTATCGGCCTGCTGCTTCTCTGGCAACAGTCCGGCCATTTAGGCTACAGCCTGGCAGGAATTCTATCCCCACAGGCACCAGCTCTGTGGCTGCCGCTAAAGGTAGCTTTGACAAAATCTCTATCATTCTATTTATAAATAAGACTAGAGACTCAAAGGCTGGGGTGAAAACCTGCTAGCTCTGGGAAGCTGGGTTGTAATTAGCTGACCTTCTCTCCTTGCTGGTGTCTCCAAAAAAGAGCATCCTTCCACTCCCCCAAACAAAAAAAAGCTGCACTACTCCAAATCCCTCTCTACTATTTCGAGTGTGGCTCCCTATCTCTCCCAGATGCCCTCTGGTGCTCTAGGATTACTCTCTGTCAACTAGTTGCTAACTCAGCCTCTTGACCCAAGGTTAATTTTATTTAATTAATGCAAATGCAAAATCAGGGTTCACTGTGTGGTTGAATATCCCCCAACACCATCTCTCCAGCCCCAAGGTAGAAACACTTTCAAGGCTATTTCTAAAGTCAATTGCTTATCTCTGTGCAGTTGTCCGAATTACAATTTAATCATTAGTGCATCCTGCCTGGAGTTTCATTGTCCCCTCTATAAAAATCTTGATTCACTTAAGAGATGAAAAATGATTCTTGGTTGCTCATGTTTATTTTTAATGGCCAGACTTTACTTGGTTTTACTATTCATGGATTATTGATTCTACAGAATAAACTTTACACACAAGCTGGCAAAGTCTTTGAACTAAGGATGGGAAGCTGTAGGAAAAGTGATCAGACCTTTACGTCCCTTCAGTCATTCAGCAGTTCTCTATCTCTGATTCTAAACCAAACACCATAAGATGAAAGACTTCAAAGAGTGGTAGATGAGGAAGACAGACACATAAACACAATTATAGGACAGACGCCCAGTGCTAAGACCAGAGCAGACAGGAGATTTTGTCAGACACAGAGGGGAGCAGCTAAGCTCGCCTTAGGGAGGTCCTGGAAGCCTTTTTTGAAGATATTGGAGCCTGAGCTCCACTTGAACTGAAGCAAAATTTAGCCAGCTTCTCCCAGCCATCCCTGGCTAGAATTTATCTGTGGACTTTGACCAGAGGAACTGTAGTTTGGGTCTCCTTGGCCTCCACGTGTATCACTGGGCTAAGTGTCTTGGTGAAGAGAAACACTACTTGAATTACTTTTAAAACCTAACTACACAGCCATCTCCTTCCATTTCTTCCTCTTGACAATCTTTATGTGAATTTCCCTTTTGATTGTGTGACTGAAGCTCCCTGGAAAAGCCACCCCTTTGTTAAAGACTCTGCAGACTGATAGATTGGAATTTCTGTGATTGTTAGCTGGAATGTTGCAGATCAAAAGCCAAAATTACCTTGGGCTGTCCTTAGCCCCCTTGATGCGGGTTTACCCACTCACCTCTGTATCTTATCTAATGTTCTTTTAACTACCAGGTAAAACCTTTGGAATCTGTTAGTTTAGCTGATGGTGGGCTTTCACCATCAAAAAGCTAAGACTGTCCCCAGGAAGCATGAGACCTGTGGCAGAGATGTCCTGCTTTGCTGTGGCCTGCCTACCTGACGTCCCCACTAATGAATTTAGGAGATGCATTGATTTATGGCTGTCTTTCGTTCTCTGATGATATAAATCATATTGTGACTTGGATGATGGACATTAATTAGGGACAACCTGAATCCAGGTTCCCAGGCTATGGGCACTCATTTAGCTCAGAATAAATTCCTTTTCACTCCCTTTGGAATGAGAACTGTGTTTTATGACAATTGTAAAAAAAATTATATGCTTGCCATGCTTTTGATTTTTAGAATTGAGTTTATTGATTTTCTATGTACTTAGCCTGCATTTTTGTTTGTACACCACATGTGTGCTTGACGTCCTTGGAGGTCAAAAAGAGGTATTGTCAATCCCACTGATCAAGAATAAGACCACTACTACAGTTTAAAGCCAAATTTGAAACAAGCTTTAATTAAATACTGGCCAGGTGGATGGGCTCTGGGTTTCCAGAAAATGGCCCCGAGTCACCGTGTGCAGTAGTTTAAGTATTTCCCATCAGGTCCAGTGGGGGCCAGCATACATCCTGACGTATTTCCTGCCTGTGAACCTCCCGCCCACATGTGGTCAAGCACATCTGGTGCAGATGGGTCAAACAAACTTGTTTAGGGGAGAAAACATGAGGTTTGTTATCTCCATACACAATAGCCTTCAGCATTTCAGGATCTGTCCCTGGGCAAGGGGCTTGCAGATCAGAGGCATTTTTGTTTCATAGATCTCTAAGGTGTAATAATTAAAACTTAAAATGTAGCTTTGGCTCTCACAGTATCTGATGGAGTTACAGGTGGTTGCGAACCACTCTGCTGGTAATGGGAATCGAACCTGGGTCCTCTGCAAGAGCAAGTGCTGGTAACTGCTGAGACAGCTCCAGTCCCACCACACTACCAGAAAGATTAAAAGGAAGAACAGAATCTAAGCGTTGTTTGCATACGGAGTGATAAGGATGTTCATATACAGCTGGAGGTTAGACAATTTGGAAAAGTGTTGGCAGAACAGAACGAAACTGGTCTTACATACTGTTTGACTTAACATTTCCCTCCTGGGTACACACTCAACATAAACGTGAGCTATGTTCACCAGCAGGCATTTTCACAAGGAGTGGTGCAAATCAAGCCCAAGAGTGGTTACAGCCATACCTGCTCCTAACTACAAAATACACAGTGCTTATCAACAGCTTACTGATATGATAAGCTTGTTGGTATGATTATAAATAGGAAGGATGTTGATAAGGTTGACAGACCCGGGTCCTAACACATCTGGATTGTGCTTTTCTCTGTATGTCTTAATACTACACTTCATGGTTTGCTTTGGTTTGTTTTCTGAGATTTTGCAACTGTAGCCCAGGCTGACCTCAAACTGAAGATCCTCCCGAAAGCTAAAAATGATACATTGTAACAGAAAGCAGGAAAAGGCTGTTTTTTTTTTTAAGTTTTAAAATCACCCACGATGCAGAAACAACTGCTCTCAATACTTTCGAGTTATTTCCTTCCCTTCTGAAGCAGGCTCGCTTGGTCTACCCTAGCCTTACCCCAGATTTTATTTATCCATAGAAAAGAATCTACTGGGTCAAGGGCATTATTTAAAATCTGTGTTTCTTCTTCATTTCCCTCTAGAAATGGCGCACCAATTCACAAACTGAGCAGCGGCATGGTGTGAGGGCTCCGTGTGGCTCAGCCCAGGCCTGAATGGCTTATCACTCCTGATCATTTTAACGCGTCACGGCTTAAAAGGGGACTCAGGATCCTGGCATTCCCGGCACACTAACTAGGTCACCTTCGGCTGCAGGCCCGGTTGCCCCTGCTCGCCTCTCGATGGGAAGCCTCTGCAGGGTCCCGGAGCGCGCCCGGCAGCCCCAGCCCCACGTCCCTGGCGGCTGGCCCAGCCCCGTTGCCCGGGGAACCGCAGCACGCCGCTGCGCTCGCCGATTAGCCGGTGTGTGAGTGGCGAGGCCGGGCAGCCCAGGCATGGAGCTGCCGGACCCCGTTCGTCAGCGCCTGGGCAACTTCAGCCTCACGGTGTTCGGCGACTCCAGCCGCACCGGGCCCGAGTCCAGCGAGGCCGCGGGTGAGTGGCGAGGGCGCAGGCCCACGCGGGGGTGTGGCTCGCGGGCGGCCGCACGGGCCGTGCCCGGGTGAAAAATGGCGGCTTCGGCTTCCGCCGCGGCACTTTTTTCCCTGCACCGGAGGCTGCTGCGGCCCTGCGGGCGCCCGCGGACCTCAGCCGCGGCAGCTGCTGCACCCGGTGTCCCTGTCGCCGAGGGGATTGGAACAGAGAGCAGGAACGCCTTCTCCCCCGCACGGCCGGCCGGCCTTCCGGGCCGGGTGAGGGGAGAGCAGCCGCGCCCTCCACTCGCACCCGCGGGAAAGCCGGCTGGGTGCAGACCCTCCCGGCCCTGAGGCCCGTTCCTCGCCAGCCAGCCTTCCAGCGGGGCACAGGGGAGGAAAGGGGGTGTCCTTTCATTGAACGAACCTGTTTAAACCACTGTCCACGCGGCCGCCGGACCCGCGCGGCCTCCCTCTGCCTGCTCGTCCTTCCCCTCCATGGAACAGAAATACCACCGAGCTGACTTCGGTCTCCGCTCCCGAACCATGACCACAGCAGACGCGGTTGTCACAATGAACTGGGGGAGTAGAAATCCTTTCTCCTGCTTGGCCGTGGGAAAGTTGAAATGGCCTTGCTATTTGTCACCCTGGTCATTCGCCCGATTTAGGCTGTGTGGAGAAAAACCTGAAAAGTTAGGTTGTCCTGTTTCTGATTCCGAGAGTGAGCCTGTCCGAGCACTAGAATCTGATAATTCAAGGTCTCCGGGAACAGGGCAGGTACTGAAAAGACAGGGTGGTGTTTGTTCTGCCGTCCTGGAGGCTGCAGAGCCTCGGCGGCCTTAGGTGGTTCTATGGATGCCAACTGAACCACCTGCGGGCACTGGGACTGGAAATTCATATGGTTTTCATGTGTCACAGAAGTATTTTTTTCCCCAACCACTCAAACGTGAGAAAAGCTGTTGAAGTTCACTGTCTGTGCCAAGACAGGTAACTAATTGGTCAGTAAAAGCCGCCTGTCCAATTATATAATGCTTTAATTTTATCTCATTGCAGAACTCAACTTGAACTTTTGTAAAATTTAATGAATTCACATTTTGCACCTCATTTATATTTTGGCCTGATTTTTCAGTTGCATAAGTTGAATTGTTGAAGTGTGGACATGACACTACATAAAATAAAGCCCAGGCATGCTAAGAAGTCACTCTACCCAAGCTGTATCCCCGTAGCTTTTAAAAAAACAACAACAACGTTGAGTTCCAGGAAAGGCGCAAAGCTACACAGAGAAACCCTGTCTTGAAAAACAACAACAACAAAAAAACAACAACAAAACGTATTTTGTTATAGTGTAGTCAAGAAGTGCCTGGGCTATCCTGAAACTGGCTACGCAGTCGAGACTGTCTTTGAACTTGAAATACTCCTGCCTCGGTCTCTGAAAATGTGGACTACTTTCCTCTCTAAAGGTTCTGAAACTGTCAGCTTAACCAATATATAATCATTTTCCTGCCTTCTTGGTGAGTCTGACCTTAGACAGACTGTAACAAGTTTTTATCCTCTAACCCCACCTCCACCTCACCTCACCTCCACAACACCTCACATCCACCTCTCCTCACAACACCTCACCTCCACAACACCTCACATCCACCTCACCTCACATCCACAACACCTCACATCCACAATCTTTAGAATTAACAGATTTAAAAATTCATTCTTATATTAGGAATGATTTAAAAATTAAGGCAATCCAAAACAGACCACAATAGTCAGACATGCTCTTAAAACTTAAAGGAAACTTGTTATGGAATAGAATATTTAACTATGTAAAGATGTGCTGCATTTGTTTTACCTTGCCTGCCTAAGTCACCTGATTGGTCTAATAAAAAGCCGAATGGCCGATAGTTAGGCAGTAAAGGGATAGGTGGGGCTGGTAGATGGAATAAGTAGGAGGAAGGATCTAGGCTCAAGAGAGGAGAAGGAGGAGAGAACGAGGGAGACACCAGGGACCGGCCACCCAGGCAGCGGCCAGCCAGGCAGACATGGAGGAAGCAGGCAAGTAGGACATACAGAATGCAAGAAAGGTAAAAGGCCCCGAGGCAAAACACAGATGAAGAGAAACAGGTTAAAATAATTTACAAGAGCTAGTGGGACAAGCCTAAACTAAGGCCGAGCACTCATAACTAATAATAAGTCTCCATGTCATAATTTGGGGGCTGGTGATCCAAGAAAGCCTGCTGCAGAAACTTCTAGAGGCCATGCTTGTCTCAAAAGCATTAGATGTCAATAAAAAACAAAAAACAAAACTATGCAGATAAAAAGAAAAATGTTACAAAGTAGTTTATGTTAGTATCTTTCTAAATTCTTTCATTTAGAAAAGCCAATTTAAAATAAGAATGTAGTTAAATTTATAATGTATTTTTAGGGCTCAATTTTTAAAATTAAATTCTTGTTGAGGACCTTTTCCCTTATACAAAAGCAAAAGATATTGGGTCATCAGTCTGACAAATGGAACTTGTGTGGCACAAACGGGTATATGTATGACTGTGCATTTGAAAATTTGTTCTTTCTGCTTATGCAGGCTTGATATTCACAGTGTATAAAGCAAGATTCTAAATAGGAAATGTAAGTGTAAATCTGTGCTTACACTGAGACTGTGTGATTACAAGTAAGAAAGGAAGTGGCACTGTTTGTGAATACCCATTAAGTGTGACAGGCACACTAGTAAGAGTGAAATGACTTCACAAGCAGCCTTTGAGTGGTCTTCTGTTATCATTCCAGAGATGATTAAAGGAATGCTCAGAAAGATGTGATAATGCATCCCAACTCTGGCACCTAATTCCCTGGGCTTCTGTCTTCATCGGGGCTTCTGTTGTTGTGAAGAGACACCATGACCACAGCAACTCTTAAAAGGAAAACATTTAATTGGGGCTCAGTTCAGAGGTTTAGTCCATTATCATCAGGTCAGAAAGCATGGCCGCACACAGGTGCTGTAGAGGTAGCTGGTGTTCTACATCTGGATCTGCAGGCAGCAGGAAAAGAGAGTGACACTGGGCCCAGCCTGCGCATTTGGAACCACAAAGCCCAACCCCAGTGACGCACTCCTCCAACAAGGCCATGACCTATGGAGGCCATTTTCATTGTGATCACCACAGCTTCTAAAGCCCGTGGTCTCTTCAGTACTCCATCTTAGATGAGAAGAATAGGATTCTTTGCCAGCACTTTTTATTTTTTATTTTGTGTGTATGAATGTGTACCGCATGCATGTCTGGTGCCCACCCAGGCCAGAAGAGAGCAGCAGATCTCCTGGAATTGGAGTTACAGATGGTTATGAGCCACTGTGTAGGTGCTGGGAACTGAACTCTGTCTTCTGCAAGGACAGCAAGAGCTCTTGACCACTGAACCATCTCTCCAGCCCTAACGGCACTTCTTATACACAGTTTAGAGTGATAAATACCTGTCAGGTAAAGACTTCTACTGGACTGCAGCATGTAATCAAGGAAGGATTTGTAGGGAAATGGTGCTAGATTAGCATTAAGGAATGTGCAGGATTAGGATTTGCTGAAAGGGGGATGTCTTTATAATTTGAGATTAATTATTATATAAGAGCTAACCTATAAAAGATTCATTTTTATTCATTCATTTTATAGCTCTTTATAGAGACTCTACAAAGGCAACAATAGAATTTCATATTCACATTGCTCTTTTGGATTTTAGTTTTTTTCTGAGACAAGGTCAGATGTGTAGCTCTGACTGCCTCAAACTTGCTCTTCCCTGTCTCTGAGCGTTAGGGTGACAGGAATGCACTACTACGCCAGCTGATAGTCCTTTGCTCTTTATTTTTCCCTTTCTTACTGTGTAGTCCAGGCTGGCCTCAAACTCAAGTGATCCCCTGTCCCCTAAGTGCCATGATTAAAGGCTTGTGCCACCATGTCCAGCTTGATAGTCCATATTTAATCCAAACCCCAGTCTGCAAACTGCCAGCAGACTGTAGAAGCAAATCCTTGAAGGACATGAAACACACCCCAAGCAACTAGTGTCTGAAGTAAACGGTATGCCGATGAACATACTGTTGGTGATTATAAATAGGCCTAGAATGTGGAGTTTTACTGAACCAGTGTCAATGCTCAGGGATATGAGGGCTTCTGGGGCATCGGCCAGGACTTAAACTGTGTCCCTTCTGCCTCCTGCACAGATAATGAGATGGTCTCCAGCTTGCCGTTACAGATGTCCCTGTACTTCAACTGGTACTTTTTCCCGCTCTGGTGGGTGAGCTGCATTGTGATGCTTCACCTGAAGGTGAGTCCACCTCACTGCTGGGCCTGCCGCCCTCCCAGCCCTTTCTACCCCACCTCCACGTTACCCAAGAAAGACTTTGCAAGCATGCCCTGCCTTTTCTTCGTTTCAGTACTCGGTCTTGCCCGATTACTACAAATTCATTGTGATCACTGTCATCGTCCTCATAACCTTGATGGAAGCGATCCGGCTGTACCTGGGCTGCATGGGGAACCTGCAGGAGAAGGTGGGTCCTCCCCTCCCTTAGGGCTGTGCTGGAGACAGCTAAAGATTCAGTACAACTAACGCAATGGCCGGGGTGCAAGTGGAGCCAGCCGGGGGCTAAGGATCAGCTCCACCTGAAGACTCGTGCCACTGTTGATCTCCTGAACTCTGCTTCCTTCATGGACTAGAGGAAAATAATCCTGACGAGTTCACTGAGAAGAAGTGCGGTGACGCCTATGGAGTATCTGAACACAAAAACTCTGAGCAGTTGGCAGCGTTTCTCACTTCTTCTCAGTCTTGAAAATATTCAGTCAGTAGTAGAGAAGGAGAGTCAGCAAGACTGGGAGAGAGTCGAGGCGGGTAATGGGGGTGAACACGATCAAAGTACATTCTGTGCATGTATGTAGGGGTTAAAAATGGTAAATTAAATGTCTGCTTGGAACCTTAAGAAAAATTATAAATTCATGTCTAATGCCAGGCCCATGTTTTCTGAATCATCACCCTGCCTAAGTATTTACAGTTACTGAAGTCTTTAGAAAATCCTGCGGTTTGCTAAGCCCTTCATTATAGCCCCACCCAGCGTGTCTTATTGTTCTCTTGCCGTTTCTTAAGCCAGCCATACCAGGCTGACGTGTTGATCCCTAGTCAGGCTGGAGCTTCACGGGTGGGATGCTCCCCTCTGCACACCCTCGAAGTCTCCCTTTCCAGCCCTTGGTCTCTGCACCTTTAAATGTTGCACTTCACTGTTGACCAAGTGGGAGCTGTGTCACGTGAAGACGGCGTTCTCATCTCAGGACAGGGACTGTGCGCACTCCTGAATCACTCATGGGGCCCATACTGTACGTCTTTGTAGTGCTGAGCACCTGTCTGTATGTGTAACTCAAACAGAACTGTATTTTACTAGTCTTAGAACTCTTGATATCTTGTATCACTGCAGGTTCCTGAGTTGGCTGGCTTCTGGCTTTTGAGCCTCCTCCTACAGTTGCCGTTAATCCTTTTCTTGCTCCTTAATGAAGGCCTGAGGAACCTGCCCTTGGAAAGAGCAGTACATATCATCTTCACTGTCTTCCTTACTTTCCAAGTCATCTCAGCGTTTCTGACCCTGAAGAAAATGGTCAATCAGCTGGCGGCCCGTTTCCACCTCCAGGACTTTGATCGGCTGTCTGCAAACAGTGCAGTGGTGAGGAGGAGGAGGCCGTGTCCAGAAGAGCTCTGACCCAGCGCTGAAGAGGTGACGTCTGCAGATAAGGCAGGAAGACTGAGAGAGTGACAGGACACCTGAGACCAGGCTGGGAAAGGGCACGAGTGACCTGGGTTGTTGTGTCCTCCAGCTCTGAAATTCCATGGAGGCGATACGAAGACGCACTATGGTACATGAAAGCAGTGTGTTAACCATGGAGCTGAGGGGAGTCCAGCAGACACTAAATTTCTTGTTTCTGATGTTGACTTTTCAGGGGTCTATTGGTAGTTGTAATCTACCACCCTTTCCTTAATGTTTCTAGCTGTCATCTGTAGCTGGAAATGAATGGAATCTCAGGAAAATCCAGTTTTGGCATTTGTCAGCACACTCCAGGACATGGCCACACCGGGAGCAGTGGGCCAACACAAGACAAACTCTGGTGTTTCTGTGGACTTTTGGTTTCATTTGCTTCTGTTTTGGCAGGGCCACAGGCTCTCAACACCATGCCTGGCTTTCTGTGTGGATTCTGGGGATCTGAACTCAGGTCTGGCAAGCCTGGACACAGCAAGTCCCAGGCTAGCCAGAGCTACAACAGCAACACAAATTTTAAGCTGGGTTAGTTAATAAGGAAAATGATGAGAAAAAAAGGGGTATTTTATTAAAAAATACTTTCGTCTAAAAATATTTTGTCAAAGTGTGTCAAATGTAAATAATCTATGCCAGAGTGACTGCCCTGGCACAAAACTGGAATTTAGTTCTCTGTGATTAAAGCAGCCAGGTGGGCATGGTGGTGTACACCTTTAATCCTAGCACTTGGGAGACAGAGGCAGGCCAATCTGGCTCTATGAGTTTGAGACCAGCCTGGTCTCCATAAACAGCAAGTTCTTCCTCCAAATCCCAGTCTACTCTAAGTAACATTCAGAAGAGATCTGCATAAAGGGACAAGGATTTTATCTTATTAACGTAGTGTCTCCTGCTGCCTGTTGATTTTCTCAGGCATTCAACTGCTGAGGAAATTTAGTCCTGGTTCACTTGTGTATCTATTTATGTTGAAGCTTTATGAAATAGCCACTTTATAAACAAGTATTAAGATGATTCCAGCACATTTCATAACCTATGTATCTATGGCCAGAAATATGTCGAGGTGTGAGCCTGCACCTTAGCCCAATGCATGACAGGCTCATGGGTAAATGCCTATGAGTGTAGCACATGCATGCAAAGTGGACAATAAGTGCCGGCTTTTACACCACGTGCATTACATCTGGATTTTCAGCATTTAAAATCTTGTTAAGAATCTTGTGATATATTTGAAAAGCAATTGTACATCCACAAATGAGCGATGATGATATATGGACCTGGTCACTAGTATTTTTTTTTTTTAAGCTAGTACTGTAGATCAAACATTCTACCAAGCCAAATATTCTGTTTTGTTTCAAAAGTAGAAGTTGAGTTAATACATAAAGGACTTCTGTATAGGTGGAGCACTAACTGTTGTGTGCTCATTTATATCTTGAATATTCATGTTCCTCGAGTATTCAAGCCTGCTAAAATGCAAAACTTAGGAAAACACTTCACCAAGCTGCTGTTCTCCAAAACTGGAGTTGTTAGTGGTCCTAACCTTTCCCAGGCTTGTGTTCACATGGTCTTAATTATAACATAATTTTCATCTTACACAAAGATAATTAGACATGCCCAGACAGCAGACCTCTAAACAGTGTCTCAGTGATAGTTAACAGGTATTAGCACTGCTCACCTAGGGAGCGTATGTAAAAACTATATCCTGCTTTAGTTAGAAAATACTTTCACTTATTTTTAAAAGACAAAATTAAATGGGAATTTGTATATAAATAAAACATTATTAACAAATTACTTCATCCTTTAAAGTGAAACAAAAATTATTATCTGAAAAGAAAATTCCTGCAGGTTGATGATCCTGGCATTATGTTGTCAATTGTAATAATTATCTAAAAATGCCCTGTGAAATGAAAATGATTAGACTGTCAATTGCCAAACTTCCTTCAAGTTTTAAACCACAGCTATTCTGAGTCTTTTGTCACCTACAGCTCTTGGATCCTTCTATGAAGCATTTATAATCATTTTCATGGAAAGCGGCTCTTCTAAACACTTCTCTTCTTAAAACTGCTTTTTCTTCAATGTTCTTACCAGTTGTGCTTTATGATTTCCTGGCAGGATTCAGAGGCTTGTCTGTTAACATTCTATGGAAAGTGCAACTTCCAGCAATGTTTTGGGATGATAGGTACCTTAGTTCTTCGTCTATTGCTGTGGAGAGACACCATGACCAAGACAATACCTGTAAAAGAAAGCATGTAATAGGGGGCTTTCTTACAGTTTCAGGGTTAGTTCGTGTTCACCATGGTGGGAAGCAGACAGGTATGGTGTTGAGCAGTAGCTGAGAGCTTTACATCCTGATCTACAGGTAGCAGGCAGCCAGACAAAGAGTGAGTGGGGAGAGGGGAGAGAGGGGAGAGGGAGAGGGAGAGGAGAGGAGAGAGAGAGAGAGAGAGAGAGAGAGAGAGAGAGAGAGAGACTTGGCCTAGCATGGGCTTTTGAAACCTCAAAGCCCACCCCAGTGACACACTTCCTCCAACAAGTTCATACCTCCTAATCCTTCCCAAACAGTTCTACTAAAATATTTGGTCCAAGCAATCCAAATATTTGAGCCATTGAAGGCCATTCTCATTCAAACCAGCACACTAAGACAGTGTTAGACATAGGAATGGCCTCTAAATATATCTGTGCATGACCTTGAAAAATATACCTAACATGACTCCAAGTTTGACTATTATAGACGACTGATTATTATTCTATATTTCTTAATTATACATTATATTTTTTTTTATTTTAAGTTAATTTATTTTACAACATCAATTAGTTCAACATAATAGCCACAGATTCCCCTGTCTCCTACTCTCGCCCCCCCCCCCCCCCCACCCCCCCATCCCCTCCTCCGATCAGTCTCCCTGAGGACCGGGATCGACCTGGTAGACTCAGTCCAGCCACCAGTCCCCCCCCAACCGAGCCAAGTGTCCTGCATATTCCAGATTCAACAGCCAATCATGCACAACCAGGACCGCACAACACATTATATTTTTAAATGAGATGCATAACACAATATCCCAAACAAGGATA